>NW_027508152.1:0-132048 GCF_051348905.1 Ranitomeya variabilis | reverse complement strand
GGAGAATTTACAAAAAAAAAAAAATATGGCCCAGTATTACACACTGGTTTTCTGTGGCACACAATGAGAGACAGATGCCACACACAGCAATGGCACAGAGGCAGACTTGCCAATCTTTATCTCCCACTATTTTTTATTTTTTCAGGGAGAATTTACAAAAAAAAAAATGGCCCAGTATTACACACTGGTTTTCTGTGGCACACTAGGAGAGACAGATGCCACACACAGCAATGGCACAGAGGCAGACTTGCCAATCTTTATCTCCCACTATTTATTTTTTTATTTTTTTTCAGGGAGAATTTACAAAAAAAAAAAAAGGCCCAGTATTACACACTGGTTTTCTGTGGCACACTATGAGAGACAGATGCCACACACAGCAATGGCACAGAGGCAGACTTGCCAATCTTTATCTCCCACTATTTTTTTTTCAGGGAGAATTTACAAAAAAAAAATATGGCCCAGTATTACACACTGGTTTTCTGTGGCACACAATGAGAGACAAATGCCACACACAGCAATGGCACAGAGGCAGACTTGCCAATCTTTATCTCCCACTGTTTATTTATTTTTTTTCAGGGAGAATTTACAAAAAAAAAAAATGGCCCAGTATTACACACTGGTTTTCTGTGCCACACTATGAGAGACAGATGCCACACACAGCAATGGCACAGAGGCAGACTTGCCAATCTTTATCTCCCACTATTTATTTTTTTTTTTTCAGGGAGAATTTACAAAAAAAAAAAATGGCCCAGTATTACACACTGGTTTTGTGTGGCACACTATGAGAAACAGATGCCACACACAGCAATGGCACAGAGGCAGACTTGCCAATCTTTATCTCCCACTATTTATTTTTTTTTTTTCAGGGAGAATTTACACAAAAAAAAATGGCCCAGTATTACACACTGGTTTTCTGTGGCACACTATGAGAGACAGATGCCACACACAGCAATGGCACAGAGGCAGACTTGCAAATCTTTATCTCCCACTATTTTTTTTTTTCAGGGAGAATTTACAAAAAAAAATGGCCCAGTATTACACACTGGTTTTCTGTGGCACACTATGAGAGACAGATGCCACACACAGCAATGGCACAGAGGCAGACTTGCCAATCTTTATCTCCCACTATTTATTTTTTTTTTTCAGGTACAATTTACAAAAAAAAAAAATGGCCCAGTATTACACACTGGTTTTCTGTGGCACACAATGAGAGACAGATGCCACACACAGCAATGGCACAGAGGCAGACTTGCCAATCTTTATCTCCCACTATTTATTTTTTTTCAGGGAGAGTTTACAAAAAAAAATGGCCCAGTATTACACACTGGTTTTCTGTGGCACACAATGAGAGACAGATGCCACACACAGCAATGGCACAGAGGCAGACTTGCCAATCTTTATCTCCCACTGTTTATTTATTTTTTTTCAGGGAGAATTTACAAAAAAAAAAAAATGGCCCAGTATTACACACTGGTTTTCTGTGCCACACTATGAGAGACAGATGCCACACACAGCAATGGCACAGAGGCAGACTTGCCAATCTTTATCTCCCACTATTTTTTTTTTCAGGGAGAATTTACAAAAAAAAAATATGGCCCAGTATTACACACTGGTTTTCTGTGGCACACAATGAGAGACAAATGCCACACACAGCAATGGCACAGAGGCAGACTTGCCAATCTTTATCTCCCACTGTTTATTTATTTTTTTTCAGGGAGAATTTACAAAAAAAAAAAAATGGCCCAGTATTACACACTGGTTTTCTGTGCCACACTATGAGAGACAGATGCCACACACAGCAATGGCACAGAGGCAGACTTGCCAATCTTTATCTCCCACTATTTATTTTTTTTTTTTCAGGGAGAATTTACAAAAAAAAAAAATGGCCCAGTATTACACACTGGTTTTGTGTGGCACACTATGAGAAACAGATGCCACACACAGCAATGGCACAGAGGCAGACTTGCCAATCTTTATCTCCCACTATTTATTTTTTTTTTTTCAGGGAGAATTTACACAAAAAAAAATGGCCCAGTATTACACACTGGTTTTCTGTGGCACACTATGAGAGACAGATGCCACACACAGCAATGGCACAGAGGCAGACTTGCAAATCTTTATCTCCCACTATTTTTTTTTTTCAGGGAGAATTTACAAAAAAAAATGGCCCAGTATTACACACTGGTTTTCTGTGGCACACTATGAGAGACAGATGCCACACACAGCAATGGCACAGAGGCAGACTTGCCAATCTTTATCTCCCACTATTTATTTTTTTTTTTCAGGTACAATTTACAAAAAAAAAAAATGGCCCAGTATTACACACTGGTTTTCTGTGGCACACAATGAGAGACAGATGCCACACACAGCAATGGCACAGAGGCAGACTTGCCAATCTTTATCTCCCACTATTTATTTTTTTTCAGGGAGAGTTTACAAAAAAAAATGGCCCAGTATTACACACTGGTTTTCTGTGGCACACAATGAGAGACAGATGCCACACACAGCAATGGCACAGAGGCAGACTTGCCAATCTTTATCTCCTACTATTTATTTATTTTTTTTCATGGAGAATTTACAAAAAAATAAAAACGGCCCAGTATTACACACTGGTTTTCTGTGGCACACAATGAGAGACAGATGCCACACACAGCAATGGCACAGAGGCAGACTTGCCAATCTTTATCTCCCACTATTTATTTTTTTTTTCCAGGGAGAATTTACAAAAAAAAATGGCCCAGTATTACACACTGGTTTTCTGTGGCACACTATGAGAGACAGATGCCACACACAGCAATGGCACAGAGGCAGACTTGCCAATCTTTATCTCCCACTATTTATTTATTTTTTTCAGGGAGAATTTAAAAAAAAAAAAATATGGCCCAGTATTACACACTGGTTTTCTGTGGCACACAATGAGAGACAGATGCCACACACAGCAATGGCACAGAGGCAGACTTGCCAATCTTTATCTCCCACTATTTATTTATTTTTTTTCAGGGAGAATTTACAAAAAAAAAAAATGGCCCAGTATTACACACTGGTTTTCTGTGGCACACTATGAGAGACAGATGCCACACACAGCAATGGCACAGAGGCAAACTTGCAAATCTTTATCTCCCACTATTTATTTATTTTTTTTCAGGGAGAATTTACAAAAAAAAGAAATGGCCCAGTATTACACACTGGTTTTCTGTGGCACACTATGAGAGACAGATACCACACACAGCAATGGCACAGAGGCAGACTTGCCAATCTTTATCTCCCACTATTTATTTATTTTTTTTTTCAGGGAGAATTTTCAAAAAAAAAAAATGGCCCAGTATTACACACTGGTTTTCTGTGGCACACTATGAGAGACAGATGCCACACACAGCAATGGCACAGAGGCAGACTTGCCAATTTTTATCTCCCACTATTTATTTATTTTTTTTTTTTCAGGGAGAATTTAAAAAAAAAAAATGGCCCAGTATTACACACTGGTTTTCTGTGGCACACAATGAGAGACAGATGCCACACACAGCAATGGCACAGAGGCAGACTTGCCAATCTTTATCTCCCACTATTTATTTTTTTTCAGGGAGAATTTACAAAAAAAAAATGGCCCAGTATTACACACTGGTTTTCTGTGGCACACAATGAGAGACAGATGCCACACACAGCAATGGCACAGAGGCAGACTTGCCAATCTTTATCTCCCACTATTTTTTTTTTTTCAGGGAGAATTTACAAAAAAAAAATGGCCAAGTATTACACACTGGTTTTCTGTGGCACACTATGAGAGACAGATGCCATACACAGCAATGGCACAGAGGCAGACTTGCAAATCTTTATCTCCCACTATTTTTTTTTTTTCAGGGAGAATTTACAAAAAAAAAAAATGGCCCAGTATTACACACTGGTTTTCTGTGGCACACTATGAGAGACAGATGCCACACACAGCAATGGCACAGAGGCAGACTTGCCAATCTTTATATCCACTATTTATTTTTTTTTTCAGGTACAATTTACAAAAAAAAAAAAATGGCACAGTATTACACACTGGTTTTCTGTGGCACACAATGAGAGACAGATGCCACACACAGCAATGGCACAGAGGCAGACTTGCCAATCTTTATCTCCCACTATTTATTTATTTTTTTTTTAGGGAGAATTTACACAAAAAAATGGCCCAGTATTACACACTGGTTTTCTGTGGCACACTATGAGAGACAGATGCCACACACAGCAATGGCACAGAGGCAGACTTGCAAATCTTTATCTCCCACTAGTTATTTTTTTTCAGGGAGAATTTACAAAAAAAAAATGGCCCAGTATTACACACTGGTTTTCTGTGGCACACAATGAGAGACAGATGCCACACACAGCAATGGCACAGAGGCAGACTTGCCAATCTTTATCTCCTACTATTTATTTATTTTTTTTCATGGAGAATTTACAAAAAAATAAAAACGGCCCAGTATTACACACTGGTTTTCTGTGGCACACAATGAGAGACAGATGCCACACACAGCAATGGCACAGAGGCAGACTTGCCAATCTTTATCTCCCACTATTTATTTTTTTTTTCCAGGGAGAATTTACAAAAAAAAATGGCCCAGTATTACACACTGGTTTTCTGTGGCACACTATGAGAGACAGATGCCACACACAGCAATGGCACAGAGGCAGACTTGCCAATCTTTATCTCCCACTATTTATTTATTTTTTTCAGGGAGAATTTAAAAAAAAAAAATATGGCCCAGTATTACACACTGGTTTTCTGTGGCACACAATGAGAGACAGATGCCACACACAGCAATGGCACAGAGGCAGACTTGCCAATCTTTATCTCCCACTATTTATTTATTTTTTTTCAGGGAGAATTTACAAAAAAAAAAAAATGGCCCAGTATTACACACTGGTTTTCTGTGGCACACTATGAGAGAAAGATACCACACACAGCAATGGCACAGAGGCAGACTTGCCAATCTTTATCTCCCACTATTTATTTATTTTTTTTCAGGGAGAATTTACAAAAAAAAAAAATGGCCCAGTATTACACACTGGTTTTCTGTGGCACACTATGAGAGACAGATGCCACACACAGCAATGGCACAGAGGCAAACTTGCAAATCTTTATCTCCCACTATTTATTATTTTTTTTCAGGGAGAATTTACAAAAAAAAAAAAAATGGCCCAGTATTACACACTGGTTTTCTGTGGCACACTATGAGAGACAGATACCACACACAGCAATGGCACAGAGGCAGACTTGCCAATCTTTATCTCCCACTATTTATTTTTTTTTTTTCAGGGAGAATTTACAAAAAAAAAAAAATGGCCCAGTATTACACACTGGTTTTCTGTGGCACACTATGAGAGACAGATGCCACACACAGCAATGGCACAGAGGCAAACTTGCAAATCTTTATCTCCCACTATTTATTTATTTTTTTTCAGGGAGAATTTACAAAAAAAAAAAAATGGCCCAGTATTACACACTGGTTTTCTGTGGCACACAATGAGAGACAGATGCCACACACAGCAATGGCACAGAGGAAGACTTGCCAATCTTTATCTCCTACTATTTATTTATTTTTTTTCAGGGAGAATTTACAAAAAAAAAAAAATGGCCCAGTATTACACACTGGTTTTCTGTGGCACACTATGAGAGACAGATACCACACACAGCAGTGGCACAGAGGCAGACTTGTCAATCTTTATCTCCCACTATTTATTTATTTTTTTTCAGGGAGAATTTACAAAAAAAAAAAAAAATGGCCCAGTATTACACACTGGTTTTCTGTGGCACACTATGAGAGACAGATGCCACACACAGCAATGGCACAGAGGCAAACTTGCAAATCTTTATCTCCCACTATTTATTTTTTTTTTTTCAGGGAGAATTTACAAAAAAAAAAATGGCCCAGTATTACACACTGGTTTTCTGTGGCACACTATGAGAGACAGATACCACACACAGCAATGGCACAGAGGCAGACTTGCCAATCTTTATCTCCCACTATTTATTTTTTTTCAGGGAGAATTTACAAAAAAAAAATGGCCCAGTATTACACACTGGTTTTCTGTGGCACACAATGAGAGACAGATGCCACACACAGCAATGGCACAGAGGCAGACTTGCCAATCTTTATCTCCCACTATTTATTTATTTTTTTTCAGGGAGAATTTACAAAAAAAAAAAATGGCCCAGTATTACACACTGGTTTTCTGTGGCACACTATGAGAGACAGATGCCACACACAGCAATGGCACAGAGGCAAACTTGCAAATCTTTATCTCCCACTATTTATTTATTTTTTTTCAGGGAGAATTTACACAAAAAAAATGGCCCAGTATTACACACTGGTTTTCTGTGGCACACTATGAGAGACAGATGCCACACACAGCAATGGCACAGAGGCAGACTTGCAAATCTTTATCTCCCACTATTTATTTTTTTTCAGGGAGAATTTACAAAAAAAAAAATGGCCCAGTATTACACACTGGTTTTCTGTGGCACACAATGAGAGACAGATGCCACACACAGCAATGGCACAGAGGAAGACTTGCCAATCTTTATCTCCTACTATTTATTTATTTTTTTTCATGGAGAATTTACAAAAAAATAAAAACGGCCCAGTATTACACACTGGTTTTCTGTGGCACACAATGAGAGACAGATGCCACACACAGCAATGGCACAGAGGCAGACTTGCCAATCTTTATCTCCCACTATTTATTTTTTTTTTCCAGGGAGAATTTACAAAAAAAAATGGCCCAGTATTACACACTGGTTTTCTGTGGCACACTATGAGAGACAGATGCCACACACAGCAATGGCACAGAGGCAGACTTGCCAATCTTTATCTCCCACTATTTATTTATTTTTTTCAGGGAGAATTTAAAAAAAAAAAAATATGGCCCAGTATTACACACTGGTTTTCTGTGGCACACAATGAGAGACAGATGCCACACACAGCAATGGCACAGAGGCAGACTTGCCAATCTTTATCTCCCACTATTTATTTATTTTTTTTCAGGGAGAATTTACAAAAAAAAAAAATGGCCCAGTATTACACACTGGTTTTCTGTGGCACACTATGAGAGACAGATACCACACACAGCAATGGCACAGAGGCAGACTTGCCAATCTTTATCTCCCACTATTTATTTATTTTTTTTCAGGGAGAATTTACAAAAAAAAAAAAATGGCCCAGTATTACACACTGGTTTTCTGTGGCACACTATGAGAGACAGATGCCACACACAGCAATGGCACAGAGGCAGACTTGCAAATCTTTATCTCCCACTATTTATTTATTTTTTTTCAGGGAGAATTTACAAAAAAAAAAAAAATGGCCCAGTATTACACACTGGTTTTCTGTGGCACACTATGAGAGACAGATGCCACACACAGCAATGGCACAGAGGCAAACTTGCAAATCTTTATCTCCCACTATTTATTTATTTTTTTTCAGGGAGAATTTACAAAAAAAAAAATGGCCCAGTATTACACACTGGTTTTCTGTGGCACACTATGAGAGACAGATACCACACACAGCAATGGCACAGAGGCAGACTTGCCAATCTTTATCTCCCACTATTTATTTTTTTTCAGGGAGAATTTACAAAAAAAAAAAATGGCCCAGTATTACACACTGGTTTTCTGTGGCACACTATGAGAGACAGATGCCACACACAGCAATGGCACAGAGGCAAACTTGCAAATCTTTATCTCCCACTATTTATTTATTTTTTTTCAGGGAGAATTTACACAAAAAAAATGGCCCAGTATTACACACTGGTTTTCTGTGGCACACTATGAGAGACAGATGCCACACACAGCAATGGCACAGAGGCAGACTTGCCAATCTTTATATCCACTATTTATTTTTTTTTTCAGGTACAATTTACAAAAAAAAAAAAATGGCACAGTATTACACACTGGTTTTCTGTGGCACACAATGAGAGACAGATGCCACACACAGCAATGGCACAGAGGCAGACTTGCCAATCTTTATCTCCCACTATTTATTTATTTTTTTTTTAGGGAGAATTTACACAAAAAAATGGCCCAGTATTACACACTGGTTTTCTGTGGCACACTATGAGAGACAGATGCCACACACAGCAATGGCACAGAGGCAGACTTGCAAATCTTTATCTCCCACTAGTTATTTTTTTTCAGGGAGAATTTACAAAAAAAAAATGGCCCAGTATTACACACTGGTTTTCTGTGGCACACAATGAGAGACAGATGCCACACACAGCAATGGCACAGAGGCAGACTTGCCAATCTTTATCTCCTACTATTTATTTATTTTTTTTCATGGAGAATTTACAAAAAAATAAAAACGGCCCAGTATTACACACTGGTTTTCTGTGGCACACAATGAGAGACAGATGCCACACACAGCAATGGCACAGAGGCAGACTTGCCAATCTTTATCTCCCACTATTTATTTTTTTTTTCCAGGGAGAATTTACAAAAAAAAATGGCCCAGTATTACACACTGGTTTTCTGTGGCACACTATGAGAGACAGATGCCACACACAGCAATGGCACAGAGGCAGACTTGCCAATCTTTATCTCCCACTATTTATTTATTTTTTTCAGGGAGAATTTAAAAAAAAAAAATATGGCCCAGTATTACACACTGGTTTTCTGTGGCACACAATGAGAGACAGATGCCACACACAGCAATGGCACAGAGGCAGACTTGCCAATCTTTATCTCCCACTATTTATTTATTTTTTTTCAGGGAGAATTTACAAAAAAAAAAAAATGGCCCAGTATTACACACTGGTTTTCTGTGGCACACTATGAGAGAAAGATACCACACACAGCAATGGCACAGAGGCAGACTTGCCAATCTTTATCTCCCACTATTTATTTTTTTTTTCCAGGGAGAATTTAAAAAAAAAAATGGCCCAGTATTACACACTGGTTTTCTGTGGCACACTATGAGAGACAGATGCCACACACAGCAATGGCACAGAGGCAGACTTGCCAATCTTTATCTCCCACTATTTATTTATTTTTTTCAGGGAGAATTTAAAAAAAAAAAATATGGCCCAGTATTACACACTGGTTTTCTGTGGCACACAATGAGAGACAGATGCCACACACAGCAATGGCACAGAGGCAGACTTGCCAATCTTTATCTCCCACTATTTATCTATTTTTTTTCAGGGAGAATTTACAAAAAAAAAAAAATGGCCCAGTATTACACACTGGTTTTCTGTGGCACACTATGAGAGAAAGATACCACACACAGCAATGGCACAGAGGCAGACTTGCCAATCTTTATCTCCCACTATTTATTTATTTTTTTTCAGGGAGAATTTACAAAAAAAAAAAATGGCCCAGTATTACACACTGGTTTTCTGTGGCACACTATGAGAGACAGATGCCACACACAGCAATGGCACAGAGGCAAACTTGCAAATCTTTATCTCCCACTATTTATTATTTTTTTTCAGGGAGAATTTACAAAAAAAAAAAAAATGGCCCAGTATTACACACTGGTTTTCTGTGGCACACTATGAGAGACAGATACCACACACAGCAATGGCACAGAGGCAGACTTGCCAATCTTTATCTCCCACTATTTATTTTTTTTTTTTCAGGGAGAATTTAAAAAAAAAAAAAAATGGCCCAGTATTACACACTGGTTTTCTGTGGCACACTATGAGAGACAGATGCCACACACAGCAATGGCACAGAGGCAAACTTGCAAATCTTTATCTCCCACTATTTATTTATTTTTTTTCAGGGAGAATTTACAAAAAAAAAAAAATGGCCCAGTATTACACACTGGTTTTCTGTGGCACACAATGAGAGACAGATGCCACACACAGCAATGGCACAGAGGAAGACTTGCCAATCTTTATCTCCTACTATTTATTTATTTTTTTTCAGGGAGAATTTACAAAAAAAAAAAAATGGCCCAGTATTACACACTGGTTTTCTGTGGCACACTATGAGAGACAGATACCACACACAGCAGTGGCACAGAGGCAGACTTGTCAATCTTTATCTCCCACTATTTATTTATTTTTTTTCAGGGAGAATTTACAAAAAAAAAAAAAAATGGCCCAGTATTACACACTGGTTTTCTGTGGCACACTATGAGAGACAGATGCCACACACAGCAATGGCACAGAGGCAAACTTGCAAATCTTTATCTCCCACTATTTATTTTTTTTTTTTCAGGGAGAATTTACAAAAAAAAAAATGGCCCAGTATTACACACTGGTTTTCTGTGGCACACTATGAGAGACAGATACCACACACAGCAATGGCACAGAGGCAGACTTGCCAATCTTTATCTCCCACTATTTATTTTTTTTCAGGGAGAATTTACAAAAAAAAAATGGCCCAGTATTACACACTGGTTTTCTGTGGCACACAATGAGAGACAGATGCCACACACAGCAATGGCACAGAGGCAGACTTGCCAATCTTTATCTCCCACTATTTATTTATTTTTTTTCAGGGAGAATTTACAAAAAAAAAAAATGGCCCAGTATTACACACTGGTTTTCTGTGGCACACTATGAGAGACAGATGCCACACACAGCAATGGCACAGAGGCAAACTTGCAAATCTTTATCTCCCACTATTTATTTATTTTTTTTCAGGGAGAATTTACACAAAAAAAATGGCCCAGTATTACACACTGGTTTTCTGTGGCACACTATGAGAGACAGATGCCACACACAGCAATGGCACAGAGGCAGACTTGCAAATCTTTATCTCCCACTATTTATTTTTTTTCAGGGAGAATTTACAAAAAAAAAAATGGCCCAGTATTACACACTGGTTTTCTGTGGCACACAATGAGAGACAGATGCCACACACAGCAATGGCACAGAGGAAGACTTGCCAATCTTTATCTCCTACTATTTATTTATTTTTTTTCATGGAGAATTTACAAAAAAATAAAAACGGCCCAGTATTACACACTGGTTTTCTGTGGCACACAATGAGAGACAGATGCCACACACAGCAATGGCACAGAGGCAGACTTGCCAATCTTTATCTCCCACTATTTATTTTTTTTTTCCAGGGAGAATTTACAAAAAAAAATGGCCCAGTATTACACACTGGTTTTCTGTGGCACACTATGAGAGACAGATGCCACACACAGCAATGGCACAGAGGCAGACTTGCCAATCTTTATCTCCCACTATTTATTTATTTTTTTCAGGGAGAATTTAAAAAAAAAAAAATATGGCCCAGTATTACACACTGGTTTTCTGTGGCACACAATGAGAGACAGATGCCACACACAGCAATGGCACAGAGGCAGACTTGCCAATCTTTATCTCCCACTATTTATTTATTTTTTTTCAGGGAGAATTTACAAAAAAAAAAATGGCCCAGTATTACACACTGGTTTTCTGTGGCACACTATGAGAGACAGATACCACACACAGCAATGGCACAGAGGCAGACTTGCCAATCTTTATCTCCCACTATTTATTTATTTTTTTTCAGGGAGAATTTACAAAAAAAAAAAAATGGCCCAGTATTACACACTGGTTTTCTGTGGCACACAATGAGAGACAGATGCCACACACAGCAATGGCACAGAGGAAGACTTGCCAATCTTTATCTCCTACTATTTATTTATTTTTTTTCAGGGAGAATTTACAAAAAAAAAAAAATGGCCCAGTATTACACACTGGTTTTCTGTGGCACACTATGAGAGACAGATACCACACACAGCAGTGGCACAGAGGCAGACTTGTCAATCTTTATCTCCCACTATTTATTTATTTTTTTTCAGGGAGAATTTACAAAAAAAAAAAAAAATGGCCCAGTATTACACACTGGTTTTCTGTGGCACACTATGAGAGACAGATGCCACACACAGCAATGGCACAGAGGCAAACTTGCAAATCTTTATCTCCCACTATTTATTTTTTTTTTTTCAGGGAGAATTTACAAAAAAAAAAATGGCCCAGTATTACACACTGGTTTTCTGTGGCACACTATGAGAGACAGATACCACACACAGCAATGGCACAGAGGCAGACTTGCCAATCTTTATCTCCCACTATTTATTTTTTTTCAGGGAGAATTTACAAAAAAAAAATGGCCCAGTATTACACACTGGTTTTCTGTGGCACACAATGAGAGACAGATGCCACACACAGCAATGGCACAGAGGCAGACTTGCCAATCTTTATCTCCCACTATTTATTTATTTTTTTTCAGGGAGAATTTACAAAAAAAAAAAATGGCCCAGTATTACACACTGGTTTTCTGTGGCACACTATGAGAGACAGATGCCACACACAGCAATGGCACAGAGGCAAACTTGCAAATCTTTATCTCCCACTATTTATTTATTTTTTTTCAGGGAGAATTTACACAAAAAAAATGGCCCAGTATTACACACTGGTTTTCTGTGGCACACTATGAGAGAAAGATACCACACACAGCAATGGCACAGAGGCAGACTTGCCAATCTTTATCTCCCACTATTTATTTTTTTTTTCCAGGGAGAATTTAAAAAAAAAAATGGCCCAGTATTACACACTGGTTTTCTGTGGCACACTATGAGAGACAGATGCCACACACAGCAATGGCACAGAGGCAGACTTGCCAATCTTTATCTCCCACTATTTATTTATTTTTTTCAGGGAGAATTTAAAAAAAAAAAATATGGCCCAGTATTACACACTGGTTTTCTGTGGCACACAATGAGAGACAGATGCCACACACAGCAATGGCACAGAGGCAGACTTGCCAATCTTTATCTCCCACTATTTATTTATTTTTTTTCAGGGAGAATTTACAAAAAAAAAAAAATGGCCCAGTATTACACACTGGTTTTCTGTGGCACACTATGAGAGAAAGATACCACACACAGCAATGGCACAGAGGCAGACTTGCCAATCTTTATCTCCCACTATTTATTTATTTTTTTTCAGGGAGAATTTACAAAAAAAAAAAATGGCCCAGTATTACACACTGGTTTTCTGTGGCACACTATGAGAGACAGATGCCACACACAGCAATGGCACAGAGGCAAACTTGCAAATCTTTATCTCCCACTATTTATTATTTTTTTTCAGGGAGAATTTACAAAAAAAAAAAAAATGGCCCAGTATTACACACTGGTTTTCTGTGGCACACTATGAGAGACAGATACCACACACAGCAATGGCACAGAGGCAGACTTGCCAATCTTTATCTCCCACTATTTATTTTTTTTTTTTCAGGGAGAATTTACAAAAAAAAAAAAATGGCCCAGTATTACACACTGGTTTTCTGTGGCACACTATGAGAGACAGATGCCACACACAGCAATGGCACAGAGGCAAACTTGCAAATCTTTATCTCCCACTATTTATTTATTTTTTTTCAGGGAGAATTTACAAAAAAAAAAAAATGGCCCAGTATTACACACTGGTTTTCTGTGGCACACAATGAGAGACAGATGCCACACACAGCAATGGCACAGAGGAAGACTTGCCAATCTTTATCTCCTACTATTTATTTATTTTTTTTCAGGGAGAATTTACAAAAAAAAAAAAATGGCCCAGTATTACACACTGGTTTTCTGTGGCACACTATGAGAGACAGATACCACACACAGCAGTGGCACAGAGGCAGACTTGTCAATCTTTATCTCCCACTATTTATTTATTTTTTTTCAGGGAGAATTTACAAAAAAAAAAAAAAATGGCCCAGTATTACACACTGGTTTTCTGTGGCACACTATGAGAGACAGATGCCACACACAGCAATGGCACAGAGGCAAACTTGCAAATCTTTATCTCCCACTATTTATTTTTTTTTTTTCAGGGAGAATTTACAAAAAAAAAAATGGCCCAGTATTACACACTGGTTTTCTGTGGCACACTATGAGAGACAGATACCACACACAGCAATGGCACAGAGGCAGACTTGCCAATCTTTATCTCCCACTATTTATTTTTTTTCAGGGAGAATTTACAAAAAAAAAATGGCCCAGTATTACACACTGGTTTTCTGTGGCACACAATGAGAGACAGATGCCACACACAGCAATGGCACAGAGGCAGACTTGCCAATCTTTATCTCCCACTATTTATTTATTTTTTTTCAGGGAGAATTTACAAAAAAAAAAAATGGCCCAGTATTACACACTGGTTTTCTGTGGCACACTATGAGAGACAGATGCCACACACAGCAATGGCACAGAGGCAAACTTGCAAATCTTTATCTCCCACTATTTATTTATTTTTTTTCAGGGAGAATTTACACAAAAAAAATGGCCCAGTATTACACACTGGTTTTCTGTGGCACACTATGAGAGACAGATGCCACACACAGCAATGGCACAGAGGCAGACTTGCAAATCTTTATCTCCCACTATTTATTTTTTTTCAGGGAGAATTTACAAAAAAAAAAATGGCCCAGTATTACACACTGGTTTTCTGTGGCACACAATGAGAGACAGATGCCACACACAGCAATGGCACAGAGGAAGACTTGCCAATCTTTATCTCCTACTATTTATTTTTTTTTTTTCATGGAGAATTTACAAAAAAATAAAAACGGCCCAGTATTACACACTGGTTTTCTGTGGCACACAATGAGAGACAGATGCCACACACAGCAATGGCACAGAGGCAGACTTGCCAATCTTTATCTCCCACTATTTATTTTTTTTTTCCAGGGAGAATTTACAAAAAAAAATGGCCCAGTATTACACACTGGTTTTCTGTGGCACACTATGAGAGACAGATGCCACACACAGCAATGGCACAGAGGCAGACTTGCCAATCTTTATCTCCCACTATTTATTTATTTTTTTCAGGGAGAATTTAAAAAAAAAAAAATATGGCCCAGTATTACACACTGGTTTTCTGTGGCACACAATGAGAGACAGATGCCACACACAGCAATGGCACAGAGGCAGACTTGCCAATCTTTATCTCCCACTATTTATTTATTTTTTTTCAGGGAGAATTTACAAAAAAAAAAAATGGCCCAGTATTACACACTGGTTTTCTGTGGCACACTATGAGAGACAGATACCACACACAGCAATGGCACAGAGGCAGACTTGCCAATCTTTATCTCCCACTATTTATTTATTTTTTTTCAGGGAGAATTTACAAAAAAAAAAAAATGGCCCAGTATTACACACTGGTTTTCTGTGGCACACTATGAGAGACAGATGCCACACACAGCAATGGCACAGAGGCAGACTTGCAAATCTTTATCTCCCACTATTTATTTATTTTTTTTCAGGGAGAATTTACAAAAAAAAAAAAAATGGCCCAGTATTACACACTGGTTTTCTGTGGCACACTATGAGAGACAGATGCCACACACAGCAATGGCACAGAGGCAAACTTGCAAATCTTTATCTCCCACTATTTATTTATTTTTTTTCAGGGAGAATTTACAAAAAAAAAAATGGCCCAGTATTACACACTGGTTTTCTGTGGCACACTATGAGAGACAGATACCACACACAGCAATGGCACAGAGGCAGACTTGCCAATCTTTATCTCCCACTATTTATTTTTTTTCAGGGAGAATTTACAAAAAAAAAAAATGGCCCAGTATTACACACTGGTTTTCTGTGGCACACTATGAGAGACAGATGCCACACACAGCAATGGCACAGAGGCAAACTTGCAAATCTTTATCTCCCACTATTTATTTATTTTTTTTCAGGGAGAATTTACACAAAAAAAATGGCCCAGTATTACACACTGGTTTTCTGTGGCACACTATGAGAGACAGATGCCACACACAGCAATGGCACAGAGGCAGACTTGCAAATCTTTATCTCCCACTATTTATTTTTTTTCAGGGAGAATTTACAAAAAAAAAAATGGCCCAGTATTACACACTGGTTTTCTGTGGCACACAATGAGAGACAGATGCCACACACAGCAATGGCACAGAGGAAGACTTGCCAATCTTTATCTCCTACTATTTATTTATTTTTTTTCATGGAGAATTTACAAAAAAATAAAAACGGCCCAGTATTACACACTGGTTTTCTGTGGCACACAATGAGAGACAGATGCCACACACAGCAATGGCACAGAGGCAGACTTGCCAATCTTTATCTCCCACTATTTATTTTTTTTTTCCAGGGAGAATTTACAAAAAAAAATGGCCCAGTATTACACACTGGTTTTCTGTGGCACACTATGAGAGACAGATGCCACACACAGCAATGGCACAGAGGCAGACTTGCCAATCTTTATCTCCCACTATTTATTTATTTTTTTCAGGGAGAATTTAAAAAAAAAAAAATATGGCCCAGTATTACACACTGGTTTTCTGTGGCACACAATGAGAGACAGATGCCACACACAGCAATGGCACAGAGGCAGACTTGCCAATCTTTATCTCCCACTATTTATTTATTTTTTTTCAGGGAGAATTTACAAAAAAAAAAAATGGCCCAGTATTACACACTGGTTTTCTGTGGCACACTATGAGAGACAGATACCACACACAGCAATGGCACAGAGGCAGACTTGCCAATCTTTATCTCCCACTATTTATTTATTTTTTTTCAGGGAGAATTTACAAAAAAAAAAAATGGCCCAGTATTACACACTGGTTTTCTGTGGCACACTATGAGAGACAGATGCCACACACAGCAATGGCACAGAGGCAAACTTGCAAATCTTTATCTCCCACTATTTATTTATTTTTTTTCAGGGAGAATTTACAAAAAAAAAAAAAATGGCCCAGTATTACACACTGGTTTTCTGTGGCACACTATGAGAGACAGATACCACACACAGCAATGGCACAGAGGCAGACTTGCCAATCTTTATCTCCCACTATTTATTTATTTTTTTTCAGGGAGAATTTACAAAAAAAAAAAAATGGCCCAGTATTACACACTGGTTTTCTGTGGCACACTATGAGAGACAGATGCCACACACAGCAATGGCACAGAGGCAAACTTGCAAATCTTTATCTCCCACTATTTATTTATTTTTTTTCAGGGAGAATTTACAAAAAAAAAAATGGCCCAGTATTACACACTGGTTTTCTGTGGCACACTATGAGAGACAGATACCACACACAGCAATGGCACAGAGGCAGACTTGCCAATCTTTATCTCCCACTATTTATTTTTTTTTCAGGGAGAATTTACAAAAAAAAAATGGCCCAGTATTACACACTGGTTTTCTGTGGCACACAATGAGAGACAGATGCCACACACAGCAATGGCACAGAGGCAGACTTGCCAATCTTTATCTCCCACTATTTATTTTTTTTCAGGGAGAATTTACAAAAAAAAATGGCCCAGTATTACACACTGGTTTTCTGTGGCACACAATGAGAGACAGATGCCACACACAGCAATGGCACAGAAGCAGACTTGCAAATCTTTATCTCCCACTATTTTTTTTTTTCAGGGAGAATTTACAAAAAAAAAAATGGCCCAGTATTACACACTGGTTTTCTGTGGCACACTATGAGAGACAGATGCCACACACAGCAATGGCACAGAGGCAGACTTGCCAATCTTTATATCCACTATTTATTTATTTTTTTCAGGTACAATTTACAAAAAAAAAATGGCACAGTATTACACACTGGTTTTCTGTGGCACACTATGAGAGACAGATGCCACACACAGCAATGGCACAGAGGCAGACTTGCAAATCTTTATCTCCCACTAGTTATTTTTTTTCAGGGAGAATTTACAAAAAAAAAATGGCCCAGTATTACACACTGGTTTTCTGTGGCACACAATGAGAGACAGATGCCACACACAGCAATGGCACAGAGGCAGACTTGCCAATCTTTATCTCCTACTATTTATTTATTTTTTTTCATGGAGAATTTACAAAAAAATAAAAACGGCCCAGTATTACACACTGGTTTTCTGTGGCACACAATGAGAGACAGATGCCACACACAGCAATGGCACAGAGGCAGACTTGCCAATCTTTATCTCCCACTATTTTTTTTTTTTCCAGGGAGAATTTACAAAAAAAAATGGCCCAGTATTACACACTGGTTTTCTGTGGCACACTATGAGAGACAGATGCCACACACAGCAATGGCACAGAGGCAAACTTGCAAATCTTTATCTCTCACTATTTATTTATTTTTTTTCAGGGAGAATTTACAAAAAAAAAAAAAATGGCCCAGTATTACACACTGGTTTTCTGTGGCACACTATGAGAGACAGATACCACACACAGCAATGGCACAGAGGCAGACTTGCCAATCTTTATCTCCCACTATTTATTTATTTTTTTTCAGGGAGAATTTACAAAAAAAAAAAAATGGCCCAGTATTACACACTGGTTTTCTGTGGCACACTATGAGAGACAGATGCCACACACAGCAATGGCACAGAGGCAAACTTGCAAATCTTTATCTCCCACTATTTATTTATTTTTTTTCAGGGAGAATTTACAAAAAAAAAAATGGCCCAGTATTTCACACTGGTTTTCTGTGGCACACTATGAGAGACAGATACCACACACAGCAATGGCACAGAGGCAGACTTGCCAATCTTTATCTCCCACTATTTATTTTTTTTCAGGGAGAATTTACAAAAAAAAAATGGCCCAGTATTACACACTGGTTTTCTGTGGCACACAATGAGAGACAGATGCCACACACAGCAATGGCACAGAGGCAGACTTGCCAATCTTTATCTCCCACTATTTATTTATTTTTTTTCAGGGAGAATTTACAAAAAAAAAAAAATGGCCCAGTATTACACACTGGTTTTCTGTGGCACACTATGAGAGACAGATGCCACACACAGCAATGGCACAGAGGCAAACTTGCAAATCTTTATCTCCCACTATTTATTTATTTTTTTTCAGGGAGAATTTACAAAAAAAAAAAAAAAGGCCCAGTATTACACACTGGTTTTCTGTGGCACACTATGAGAGACAGATACCACACACAGCAATGGCACAGAGGCAGACTTGCCAATCTTTATCTCCCACTATTTATTTATTTTTTTTCAGGGAGAATTTACAAAAAAAAAAAATGGCCCAGTATTACACACTGGTTTTCTGTGGCACACTATGAGAGACAGATGCCACACACAGCAATGGCACAGAGGCAAACTTGCAAATCTTTATCTCCCACTATTTATTTATTTTTTTTCAGGGAGAATTTACAAAAAAAAAAAATGGCCCAGTATTACACACTGGTTTTCTGTGGCACACTATGAGAGACAGATACCACACACAGCAATGGCACAGAGGCAGACTTGCCAATCTTTATCTCCCACTTTTTTTTTTTTTTCAGGGAGAATTTACAAAAAAAATGGCCCAGTATTACACACTGGTTTTCTGTGGCACACAATGAGAGACAGATGCCACACACAGCAATGGCACAGAGGCAGACTTGCCAATCTTTATCTCCCACTATTTATTTATTTTTTTTCAGGGAGAATTTACACAAAAAAAAAATGGCCCAGTATTACACACTGGTTTTCTGTGGCACACTATGAGAGACAGATGCCACACACAGCAATGGCACAGAGGCAAACTTGCAAATCTTTATCTCCCACTATTTATTTATTTTTTTTCAGGGAGAATTTACAAAAAAAAAAAAAATGGCCCAGTATTACACACTGGTTTTCTGTGGCACACTATGAGAGACAGATACCACACACAGCAATGGCACAGAGGCAGACTTGCCAATCTTTATCTCCCACTATTTATTTTTTTTTTTTCAGGGAGAATTTACAAAAAAAAAAATGGCCCAGTATTACACACTGGTTTTCTGTGGCACACTATGAGAGACAGATGCCACACACAGCAATGGCACAGAGGCAAACTTGCAAATCTTTATCTCCCACTATTTATTTATTTTTTTTCAGGGAGAATTTACAAAAAAAAAAATGGCCCAGTATTACACACTGGTTTTCTGTGGCACACTATGAGAGACAGATACCACACACAGCAATGGCACAGAGGCAGACTTGCCAATCTTTATCTCCCACTATTTATTTTTTTTCAGGGAGAATTTACAAAAAAAAATGGCCCAGTATTACACACTGGTTTTCTGTGGCACACAATGAGAGACAGATGCCACACACAGCAATGGCACAGAGGCAAACTTGCCAATCTTTATCTCCCACTATTTTTTTTTTTCAGGGAGAATTTACAAAAAAAAATGGCCAAGTATTACACACTGGTTTTCTGTGGCACACAATGAGAGACAGATGCCACACACAGCAATGGCACAGAGGCAGACTTGCCAATCTTTATCTCCCACTATTTATTTTTTTTTTCAGGGAGAATGTACAAAAAAATACAAATGGCCCAGTATTACACACTGGTTTTCTGTGGCACACAATGAGAGACAGATGCCACACACAGCAATGGCACAGAGGCAGACTTGCCAATCTTTATATCCACTATTTATTTTTTTTTTTCATTTACAATTTACAAAAATAAAAAATGGCCCAGTATTACACACTGGTTTTCTGTGGCACACAATGAGAGACAGATGCCACACACAGCAATGGCACAGAGGCAGACTTGCCAATCTTTATCTCCCACTATTTATTTTTTTCCAGGGAGAATTTACAAAAAAAAAAATGGCCCAGTATTACACACTGGTTTTCTGTGGCACACTATGAGAGACAGATGCCACACACAGCAATGGCACAGAGGCAGACTTGCCAATCTTTATCTCCCACTATTTTTTTTTTTCAGGGAGAATTTACAAAAGAAAAAAAATATGGCCCAGTATTACACACTGGTTTTCTGTGGCACACAATGAGAGACAGATGCCACACACAGCAATGGCACAGAGGCAGACTTGCCAATCTTTATCTCCCACTATTTTTTATTTTTTCAGGGAGAATTTACAAAAAAAAAAATGGCCCAGTATTACACACTGGTTTTCTGTGGCACACTATGAGAGACAGATGCCACACACAGCAATGGCACAGAGGCAGACTTGCCAATCTTTATCTCCCACTATTTATTTTTTTATTTTTTTTCAGGGAGAATTTACAAAAAAAAAAAAATGGCCCAGTATTACACACTGGTTTTCTGTGGCACGCTATGAGAGACAGATGCCACACACAGCAATGGCACAGAGGCAGACTTGCCAATCTTTATCTCCCACTGTTTATTTATTTTTTTTCAGGGAGAATTTACAAAAAAAAAAAAATGGCCCAGTATTACACACTGGTTTTCTGTGCCACACTATGAGAGACAGATGCCACACACAGCAATGGCACAGAGGCAGACTTGCCAATCTTTATCTCCCACTATTTTTTTTTTCAGGGAGAATTTACAAAAAAAAAAAATGGCCCAGTATTACACACTGGTTTTCTGTGGCACACAATGAGAGACAAATGCCACACACAGCAATGGCACAGAGGCAGACTTGCCAATCTTTATCTCCCACTATTTATTTTTTTTTTTTCAGGGAGAATTTACAAAAAAAAAAAATGGCCCAGTATTACACACTGGTTTTGTGTGGCACACTATGAGAAACAGATGCCACACACAGCAATGGCACAGAGGCAGACTTGCCAATCTTTATCTCCCACTATTTATTTTTTTTTTTTCAGGGAGAATTTACACAAAAAAAAATGGCCCAGTATTACACACTGGTTTTCTGTGGCACACTATGAGAGACAGATGCCACACACAGCAATGGCACAGAGGCAGACTTGCAAATCTTTATCTCCCACTATTTTTTTTTTTCAGGGAGAATTTACAAAAAAAAAATGGCCCAGTATTACACACTGGTTTTCTGTGGCACACTATGAGAGACAGATGCCACACACAGCAATGGCACAGAGGCAGACTTGCCAATCTTTATCTCCCACTATTTATTTTTTTTTTTCAGGTACAATTTACAAAAAAAAAAAATGGCCCAGTATTACACACTGGTTTTCTGTGGCACACAATGAGAGACAGATGCCACACACAGCAATGGCACAGAGGCAGACTTGCCAATCTTTATCTCCCACTATTTATTTTTTTTCAGGGAGAATTTACAAAAAAAAATGGCCCAGTATTACACACTGGTTTTCTGTGGCACACAATGAGAGACAGATGCCACACACAGCAATGGCACAGAGGCAGACTTGCCAATCTTTATCTCCTACTATTTATTTATTTTTTTTCATGGAGAATTTACAAAAAAATAAAAACGGCCCAGTATTACACACTGGTTTTCTGTGGCACACAATGAGAGACAGATGCCACACACAGCAATGGCACAGAGGCAGACTTGCCAATCTTTATCTCCCACTATTTATTTTTTTTTTCCAGGGAGAATTTACAAAAAAAAAATGGCCCAGTATTACACACTGGTTTTCTGTGGCACACTATGAGAGACAGATGCCACACACAGCAATGGCACAGAGGCAGACTTGCCAATTTTTATCTCCCACTATTTATTTATTTATTTTTTTTCAGGGAGAATTTAAAAAAAAAAAATGGCCCAGTATTACACACTGGTTTTCTGTGGCACACAATGAGAGACAGATGCCACACACAGCAATGGCACAGAGGCAGACTTGCCAATCTTTATCTCCCACTATTTATTTTTTTTCAGGGAGAATTTACAAAAAAAAAATGGCCCAGTATTACACACTGGTTTTCTGTGGCACACAATGAGAGACAGATGCCACACACAGCAATGGCACAGAGGCAGACTTGCCAATCTTTATCTCCCACTATTTTTTTTTTTCAGGGAGAATTTACAAAAAAAAAAATGGCCAAGTATTACACACTGGTTTTCTGTGGCACACTATGAGAGACAGATGCCATACACAGCAATGGCACAGAGGCAGACTTGCAAATCTTTATCTCCCACTATTTTTTTTTTTTCAGGGAGAATTTACAAAAAAAAAATGGCCCAGTATTACACACTGGTTTTCTGTGGCACACTATGAGAGACAGATGCCACACACAGCAATGGCACAGAGGCAGACTTGCCAATCTTTATATCCACTATTTATTTTTTTTTTCAGGTACAATTTACAAAAAAAAAAAAATGGCACAGTATTACACACTGGTTTTCTGTGGCACACAATGAGAGACAGATGCCACACACAGCAATGGCACAGAGGCAGACTTGCCAATCTTTATCTCCCACTATTTATTTATTTTTTTTTTAGGGAGAATTTACACAAAAAAAATGGCCCAGTATTACACACTGGTTTTCTGTGGCACACTATGAGAGACAGATGCCACACACAGCAATGGCACAGAGGCAGACTTGCAAATCTTTATCTCCCACTAGTTATTTTTTTTCAGGGAGAATTTACAAAAAAAAAATGGCCCAGTATTACACACTGGTTTTCTGTGGCACACAATGAGAGACAGATGCCACACACAGCAATGGCACAGAGGCAGACTTGCCAATCTTTATCTCCTACTATTTATTTATTTTTTTTCATGGAGAATTTACAAAAAAATAAAAACGGCCCAGTATTACACACTGGTTTTCTGTGGCACACAATGAGAGACAGATGCCACACACAGCAATGGCACAGAGGCAGACTTGCAAATCTTTATCTCCCACTATTTATTTATTTTTTTCAGGTACAATTTACAAAAAAAAAAATGGCCCAGTATTACACACTGGTTTTCTGTGGCACACAATGAGAGACAGATGCCACACACAGCAATGGCACAGAGGCAGACTTGCCAATCTTTATCTCCCACTATTTATTTTTTTTCAGGGAGAATTTACAAAAAAAAATGGCCCAGTATTACACACTGGTTTTCTGTGGCACACAATGAGAGACAGATGCCACACACAGCAATGGCACAGAGGCAGACTTGCCAATCTTTATCTCCTACTATTTATTTATTTTTTTTCATGGAGAATTTACAAAAAAATAAAAACGGCCCAGTATTACACACTGGTTTTCTGTGGCACACAATGAGAGACAGATGCCACACACAGCAATGGCACAGAGGCAGACTTGCCAATCTTTATCTCCCACTATTTATTTTTTTTTTCCAGGGAGAATTTACAAAAAAAAATGGCCCAGTATTACACACTGGTTTTCTGTGGCACACTATGAGAGACAGATGCCACACACAGCAATGGCACAGAGGCAGACTTGCCAATCTTTATCTCCCACTATTTATTTATTTTTTTCAGGGAGAATTTTTTAAAAAAAAAAATATGGCCCAGTATTACACACTGGTTTTCTGTGGCACACAATGAGAGACAGATGCCACACACAGCAATGGCACAGAGGCAGACTTGCCAATCTTTATCTCCCACTATTTATTTTTTTTCAGGGAGAATTTACAAAAAAAAATGGCCCAGTATTACACACTGGTTTTCTGTGGCACACAATGAGAGACAGATGCCACACACAGCAATGGCACAGAGGCAGACTTGCCAATCTTTATCTCCTACTATTTATTTATTTTTTTTCATGGAGAATTTACAAAAAAATAAAAACGGCCCAGTATTACACACTGGTTTTCTGTGGCACACAATGAGAGACAGATGCCACACACAGCAATGGCACAGAGGCAGACTTGCCAATCTTTATCTCCCACTATTTATTTTTTTTTTCCAGGGAGAATTTACAAAAAAAAAATGGCCCAGTATTACACACTGGTTTTCTGTGGCACACTATGAGAGACAGATGCCACACACAGCAATGGCACAGAGGCAGACTTGCCAATCTTTATCTCCCACTATTTATTTATTTTTTTCAGGGAGAATTTAAAAAAAAAAAAAATATGGCCCAGTATTACACACTGGTTTTCTGTGGCACACAATGAGAGACAGATGCCACACACAGCAATGGCACAGAGGCAGACTTGCCAATCTTTATCTCCCACTATTTATTTATTTTTTTTTCAGGGAGAATTTACAAAAAAAAAAAAATGGCCCAGTATTACACACTGGTTTTCTGTGGCACACTATGAGAGACAGATGCCACACACAGCAATGGCACAGAGGCAAACTTGCAAATCTTTATCTCCCACTATTTATTTATTTTTTTTCAGGGAGAATTTACAAAAAAAAAAAATGGCCCAGTATTACACACTGGTTTTCTGTGGCACACTATGAGAGACAGATACCACACACAGCAATGGCACAGAGGCAGACTTGCCAATCTTTATCTCCCACTATTTATTTATTTTTTTTTTCAGGGAGAATTTTCAAAAAAAAAAAATGGCCCAGTATTACACACTGGTTTTCTGTGGCACACTATGAGAGACAGATGCCACACACAGCAATGGCACAGAGGCAGACTTGCCAATTTTTATCTCCCACTATTTATTTATTTATTTTTTTTCAGGGAGAATTTAAAAAAAAAAAATGGCCCAGTATTACACACTGGTTTTCTGTGGCACACAATGAGAGACAGATGCCACACACAGCAATGGCACAGAGGCAGACTTGCCAATCTTTATCTCCCACTATTTATTTTTTTTCAGGGAGAATTTACAAAAAAAAAATGGCCCAGTATTACACACTGGTTTTCTGTGGCACACAATGAGAGACAGATGCCACACACAGCAATGGCACAGAGGCAGACTTGCCAATCTTTATCTCCCACTATTTTTTTTTTTCAGGGAGAATTTACAAAAAAAAAAATGGCCAAGTATTACACACTGGTTTTCTGTGGCACACTATGAGAGACAGATGCCATACACAGCAATGGCACAGAGGCAGACTTGCAAATCTTTATCTCCCACTATTTTTTTTTTTTCAGGGAGAATTTACAAAAAAAAAATGGCCCAGTATTACACACTGGTTTTCTGTGGCACACTATGAGAGACAGATGCCACACACAGCAATGGCACAGAGGCAGACTTGCCAATCTTTATATCCACTATTTATTTTTTTTTTCAGGTACAATTTACAAAAAAAAAAAAATGGCACAGTATTACACACTGGTTTTCTGTGGCACACAATGAGAGACAGATGCCACACACAGCAATGGCACAGAGGCAGACTTGCCAATCTTTATCTCCCACTATTTATTTATTTTTTTTTTAGGGAGAATTTACACAAAAAAAATGGCCCAGTATTACACACTGGTTTTCTGTGGCACACTATGAGAGACAGATGCCACACACAGCAATGGCACAGAGGCAGACTTGCAAATCTTTATCTCCCACTAGTTATTTTTTTTCAGGGAGAATTTACAAAAAAAAAATGGCCCAGTATTACACACTGGTTTTCTGTGGCACACAATGAGAGACAGATGCCACACACAGCAATGGCACAGAGGCAGACTTGCCAATCTTTATCTCCTACTATTTATTTATTTTTTTTCATGGAGAATTTACAAAAAAATAAAAACGGCCCAGTATTACACAC
Organism: Ranitomeya variabilis; assembly: GCF_051348905.1. Classification (NCBI taxonomy): domain Eukaryota; kingdom Metazoa; phylum Chordata; class Amphibia; order Anura; family Dendrobatidae; genus Ranitomeya; species Ranitomeya variabilis. Next base: position 105,764 of record NW_027508152.1, on the reverse strand, counting down.
TGGTTTTCTGTGGCACACAATGAGAGACAGATGCCACACACAGCAATGGCACAGAGGCAGACTTGCCAATCTTTATCTCCCACTATTTTTTTTTTTTTTCCAGGGAGAATTTACAAAAAAAAATGGCCCAGTATTACACACTGGTTTTCTGTGGCACACTATGAGAGACAGATGCCACACACAGCAATGGCACAGAGGCAGACTTGCCAATCTTTATCTCCCACTATTTATTTATTTTTTTCAGGGAGAATTTAAAAAAAAAAAATATGGCCCAGTATTACACACTGGTTTTCTGTGGCACACAATGAGAGACAGATGCCACACACAGCAATGGCACAGAGGCAGACTTGCCAATCTTTATCTCCCACTATTTATTTATTTTTTTTCAGGGAGAATTTACAAAAAAAAAAAAAATGGCCCAGTATTACACACTGGTTTTCTGTGGCACACTATGAGAGAAAGATACCACACACAGCAATGGCACAGAGGCAGACTTGCCAATCTTTATCTCCCACTATTTATTTATTTTTTTTCAGGGAGAATTTACAAAAAAAAAAAATGGCCCAGTATTACACACTGGTTTTCTGTGGCACACTATGAGAGACAGATGCCACACACAGCAATGGCACAGAGGCAAACTTGCAAATCTTTATCTCCCACTATTTATTATTTTTTTTCAGGGAGAATTTACAAAAAAAAAAAAAATGGCCCAGTATTACACACTGGTTTTCTGTGGCACACTATGAGAGACAGATACCACACACAGCAATGGCACAGAGGCAGACTTGTCAATCTTTATCTCCCACTATTTATTTATTTTTTTTCAGGGAGAATTTACAAAAAAAAAAAAAATGGCCCAGTATTACACACTGGTTTTCTGTGGCACACTATGAGAGACAGATGCCACACACAGCAATGGCACAGAGGCAAACTTGCAAATCTTTATCTCCCACTATTTATTTATTTTTTTTCAGGGAGAATTTACAAAAAAAAAAAATGGCCCAGTATTACACACTGGTTTTCTGTGGCACACTATGAGAGACAGATACCACACACAGCAATGGCACAGAGGCAGACTTGCCAATCTTTATCTCCCACTATTTATTTTTTTTCAGGGAGAATTTACAAAAAAAAAATGGCCCAGTATTACACACTGGTTTTCTGTGGCACACAATGAGAGACAGATGCCACACACAGCAATGGCACAGAGGCAGACTTGCCAATCTTTATCTCCCACTATTTATTTATTTTTTTTCAGGGAGAATTTACAAAAAAAAAATGGCCCAGTATTACACACTGGTTTTCTGTGGCACACTATGAGAGACAGATGCCACACACAGCAATGGCACAGAGGCAAACTTGCAAATCTTTATCTCCCACTATTTATTTATTTTTTTTCAGGGAGAATTTACACAAAAAAAATGGCCCAGTATTACACACTGGTTTTCTGTGGCACACTATGAGAGACAGATGCCACACACAGCAATGGCACAGAGGCAGACTTGCAAATCTTTATCTCCCACTATTTATTTTTTTTCAGGGAGAATTTACAAAAAAAAAAAATGGCCCAGTATTACACACTGGTTTTCTGTGGCACACAATGAGAGACAGATGCCACACACAGCAATGGCACAGAGGAAGACTTGCCAATCTTTATCTCCTACTATTTATTTATTTTTTTCATGGAGAATTTACAAAAAAATAAAAACGGCCCAGTATTACACACTGGTTTTCTGTGGCACACAATGAGAGACAGATGCCACACACAGCAATGGCACAGAGGCAGACTTGCCAATCTTTATCTCCCACTATTTATTTTTTTTTTCCAGGGAGAATTTACAAAAAAAAATGGCCCAGTATTACACACTGGTTTTCTGTGGCACACTATGAGAGACAGATGCCACACACAGCAATGGCACAGAGGCAGACTTGCCAATCTTTATCTCCCACTATTTATTTATTTTTTTCAGGGAGAATTTAAAAAAAAAAAAATATGGCCCAGTATTACACACTGGTTTTCTGTGGCACACAATGAGAGACAGATGCCACACACAGCAATGGCACAGAGGCAGACTTGCCAATCTTTATCTCCCACTATTTATTTATTTTTTTTCAGGGAGAATTTACAAAAAAAAAAAATGGCCCAGTATTACACACTGGTTTTCTGTGGCACACTATGAGAGACAGATACCACACACAGCAATGGCACAGAGGCAGACTTGCCAATCTTTATCTCCCACTATTTATTTATTTTTTTTCAGGGAGAATTTACAAAAAAAAAAAAATGGCCCAGTATTACACACTGGTTTTCTGTGGCACACTATGAGAGACAGATGCCACACACAGCAATGGCACAGAGGCAAACTTGCAAATCTTTATCTCCCACTATTTATTTATTTTTTTTCAGGGAGAATTTACAAAAAAAAAAAAATGGCCCAGTATTACACACTGGTTTTCTGTGGCACACTATGAGAGACAGATACCACACACAGCAATGGCACAGAGGCAGACTTGCCAATCTTTATCTCCCACTATTTATTTATTTTTTTTCAGGGAGAATTTACAAAAAAAAAAAAATGGCCCAGTATTACACACTGGTTTTCTGTGGCACACTATGAGAGACAGATGCCACACACAGCAATGGCACAGAGGCAAACTTGCAAATCTTTATCTCCCACTATTTATTTATTTTTTTTCAGGGAGAATTTACAAAAAAAAAAATGGCCCAGTATTACACACTGGTTTTCTGTGGCACACTATGAGAGACAGATACCACACACAGCAATGGCACAGAGGCAGACTTGCCAATCTTTATCTCCCACTATTTATTTTTTTTCAGGGAGAATTTACAAAAAAAAAATGGCCCAGTATTACACACTGGTTTTCTGTGGCACACAATGAGAGACAGATGCCACACACAGCAATGGCACAGAGGCAGACTTGCCAATCTTTATCTCCCACTATTTATTTTTTTTCAGGGAGAATTTACAAAAAAAAATGGCCCAGTATTACACACTGGTTTTCTGTGGCACACAATGAGAGACAGATGCCACACACAGCAATGGCACAGAGGCAGACTTGCCAATCTTTATCTCCCACTATTTTTTTTTTTCAGGGAGAATTTACAAAAAAAAAAATGGCCAAGTATTACACACTGGTTTTCTGTGGCACACTATGAGAGACAGATGCCACACACAGCAATGGCACAGAAGCAGACTTGCAAATCTTTATCTCCCACTATTTTTTTTTTTCAGGGAGAATTTACAAAAAAAAAAAATGGCCCAGTATTACACACTGGTTTTCTGTGGCACACTATGAGAGACAGATGCCACACACAGCAATGGCACAGAGGCAGACTTGCCAATCTTTATATCCACTATTTATTTATTTTTTTCAGGTACAATTTACAAAAAAAAAATGGCACAGTATTACACACTGGTTTTCTGTGGCACACTATGAGAGACAGATGCCACACACAGCAATGGCACAGAGGCAGACTTGCAAATCTTTATCTCCCACTAGTTATTTTTTTTCAGGGAGAATTTACAAAAAAAAAATGGCCCAGTATTACACACTGGTTTTCTGTGGCACACAATGAGAGACAGATGCCACACACAGCAATGGCACAGAGGCAGACTTGCCAATCTTTATCTCCTACTATTTATTTATTTTTTTTCATGGAGAATTTACAAAAAAATAAAAACGGCCCAGTATTACACACTGGTTTTCTGTGGCACACAATGAGAGACAGATGCCACACACAGCAATGGCACAGAGGCAGACTTGCCAATCTTTATCTCCCACTATTTTTTTTTTTTTCCAGGGAGAATTTACAAAAAAAAATGGCCCAGTATTACACACTGGTTTTCTGTGGCACACTATGAGAGACAGATGCCACACACAGCAATGGCACAGAGGCAGACTTGCCAATCTTTATCTCCCACTATTTATTTATTTTTTTCAGGGAGAATTTAAAAAAAAAAAAATATGGCCCAGTATTACACACTGGTTTTCTGTGGCACACAATGAGAGACAGATGCCACACACAGCAATGGCACAGAGGCAGACTTGCCAATCTTTATCTCCCACTATTTATTTATTTTTTTCAGGGAGAATTTACAAAAAAAAAAAAAATGGCCCAGTATTACACACTGGTTTTCTGTGGCACACTATGAGAGAAAGATACCACACACAGCAATGGCACAGAGGCAGACTTGCCAATCTTTATCTCCCACTATTTATTTATTTTTTTTCAGGGAGAATTTACAAAAAAAAAAAATGGCCCAGTATTACACACTGGTTTTCTGTGGCACACTATGAGAGACAGATGCCACACACAGCAATGGCACAGAGGCAAACTTGCAAATCTTTATCTCGCACTATTTATTATTTTTTTTCAGGGAGAATTTACAAAAAAAAAAAAATGGCCCAGTATTACACACTGGTTTTCTGTGGCACACCATGAGAGACAGATACCACACACAGCAATGGCACAGAGGCAGACTTGCCAATCTTTATCTCCCACTATTTATTTTTTTTTTTCAGGGAGAATTTACAAAAAAAAAAAAATGGCCCAGTATTACACACTGGTTTTCTGTGGCACACTATGAGAGACAGATGCCACACACAGCAATGGCACAGAGGCAAACTTGCAAATCTTTATCTCCCACTATTTATTTTTTTTTTTTCAGGGAGAATTTACAAAAAAAAAAAAAATGGCCCAGTATTACACACTGCTTTTCTGTGGCACACTATGAGAGACAGATACCACACACAGCAATGGCACAGAGGCAGACTTGCCAATCTTTATCTCCCACTATTTATTTTTTTTTCAGGGAGAATTTACAAAAAAAAAATGGCCCAGTATTACACACTGGTTTTCTGTGGCACACAATGAGAGACAGATGCCACACACAGCAATGGCACAGAGGCAGACTTGCCAATCTTTATCTCCCACTATTTATTTATTTTTTTTCAGGGAGAATTTACAAAAAAAAAAAAATGGCCCAGTATTAAACACTGGTTTTCGGTGGCACACTATGAGAGACAGATGCCACACACAGCAATGGCACAGAGGCAAACTTGCAAATCTTTATTTCCCACTATTTATTTATTTTTTTTCAGGGAGAATTTACACAAAAAAAATGGCCCAGTATTACACACTGGTTTTCTGTGGCACACTATGAGAGACAGATGCCACACACAGCAATGGCACAGAGGCAGACTTGCAAATCTTTATCTCCCACTATTTATTTTTTTTCAGGGAGAATTTACAAAAAAAAAATGGCCCAGTATTACACACTGGTTTTCTGTGGCACACAATGAGAGACAGATGCCACACACAGCAATGGCACAGAGGAAGACTTGCCAATCTTTATCTCCTACTATTTATTTATTTTTTTTCAGGGAGAATTTACAAAAAAAAAAAATGGCCCAGTATTACACACTGGTTTTCTGTGGCACACTATGAGAGACAGATACCACACACAGCAATGGCACAGAGGCAGACTTGTCGATCTTTATCTCCCACTATTTATTTATTTTTTTTCAGGGAGAATTTACAAAAAAAAAAAAATGGCCCAGTATTACACACTGGTTTTCTGTGGCACACTATGAGAGACAGATGCCACACACAGCAATGGCACAGAGGCAAACTTGCAAATCTTTATCTCCCACTATTTATTTATTTTTTTTCAGGGAGAATTTACAAAAAAAAAAAATGGCCCAGTATTACACACTGGTTTTCTGTGGCACACTATGAGAGACAGATACCACACACAGCAATGGCACAGAGGCAGACTTGCCAATCTTTATCTCCCACTATTTATTTTTTTTCAGGGAGAATTTACAAAAAAAAAATGGCCCAGTATTACACACTGGTTTTCTGTGGCACACAATGAGAGACAGATGCCACACACAGCAATGGCACAGAGGCAGACTTGCCAATCTTTATCTCCCACTATTTATTTATTTTTTTTCAGGGAGAATTTACAAAAAAAAAATGGCCCAGTATTACACACTGGTTTTCTGTGGCACACTATGAGAGACAGATGCCACACACAGCAATGGCACAGAGGCAAACTTGCAAATCTTTATCTCCCACTATTTATTTATTTTTTTTCAGGGAGAATTTACACAAAAAAAATGGCCCAGTATTACACACTGGTTTTCTGTGGCACACTATGAGAGACAGATGCCACACACAGCAATGGCACAGAGGCAGACTTGCAAATCTTTATCTCCCACTATTTATTTTTTTTCAGGGAGAATTTACAAAAAAAAAATGGCCCAGTATTACACACTGGTTTTCTGTGGCACACAATGAGAGACAGATGCCACACACAGCAATGGCACAGAGGAAGACTTGCCAATCTTTATCTCCTACTATTTATTTATTTTTTTTCATGGAGAATTTACAAAAAAATAAAAACGGCCCAGTATTACACACTGGTTTTCTGTGGCACACAATGAGAGACAGATGCCACACACAGCAATGGCACAGAGGCAGACTTGCCAATCTTTATCTCCCACTATTTATTTTTTTTTTCCAGGGAGAATTTACAAAAAAAAATGGCCCAGTATTACACACTGGTTTTCTGTGGCACACTATGAGAGACAGATGCCACACACAGCAATGGCACAGAGGCAGACTTGCCAATCTTTATCTCCCACTATTTATTTATTTTTTTCAGGGAGAATTAAAAAAAAAAAAAATATGGCCCAGTATTACACACTGGTTTTCTGTGGCACACAATGAGAGACAGATGCCACACACAGCAATGGCACAGAGGCAGACTTGCCAATCTTTATCTCCCACTATTTATTTTTTTTTTTTCAGGGAGAATTTACAAAAAAAAAAAAATGGCCCAGTATTACACACTGGTTTTCTGTGGCACACTATGAGAGACAGATGCCACACACAGCAATGGCACAGAGGCAAACTTGCAAATCTTTATCTCCCACTATTTATTTATTTTTTTTCAGGGAGAATTTACAAAAAAAAAAAAAATGGCCCAGTATTACACACTGGTTTTCTGTGGCACACTATGAGAGACAGATACCACACACAGCAATGGCACAGAGGCAGACTTGCCAATCTTTATCTCCCACTATTTATTTTTTTTTTTTCAGGGAGAATTTACAAAAAAAAAAAAATGGCCCAGTATTACACACTGGTTTTCTGTGGCACACTATGAGAGACAGATGCCACACACAGCAATGGCACAGAGGCAAACTTGCAAATCTTTATCTCCCACTATTTATTTATTTTTTTTCAGGGAGAATTTACAAAAAAAAAAAAATGGCCCAGTATTACACACTGGTTTTCTGTGGCACACTATGAGAGACAGATACCACACACAGCAATGGCACAGAGGCAGACTTGCCAATCTTTATCTCCCACTATTTATTTATTTTTTTTCAGGGAGAATTTACAAAAAAAAAAAAATGGCCCAGTATTACACACTGGTTTTCTGTGGCACACTATGAGAGACAGATACCACACACAGCAATGGCACAGAGGCAGACTTGCCAATCTTTATCTCCCACTATTTATTTTTTTTCAGGGAGAATTTACAAAAAAAAAATGGCCCAGTATTACACACTGGTTTTCTGTGGCACACAATGAGAGACAGATGCCACACACAGCAATGGCACAGAGGCAGACTTGCCAATCTTTATCTCCCACTATTTATTTTTTTTTTCAGGGAGAATTTACAAAAAAATACAAATGGCCCAGTATTACACACTGGTTTTCTGTGGCACACAATGAGAGACAGATGCCACACACAGCAATGGCACAGAGGCAGACTTGCCAATCTTTATATCCACTATTTATTTTTTTTTTTCATGTACAATTTACAAAAAAAAAAAATGGCCCAGTATTACACACTGGTTTTCTGTGGCACACAATGAGAGACAGATGCCACACACAGCAATGGCACAGAGGCAGACTTGCCAATCTTTATCTCCCACTATTTATTTTTTTTTTTTCAGGGAGAATTTACAAAAAAAAAAAATGGCCCAGTATTACACACTGGTTTTCTGTGGCACACTATGAGAGACAGATACCACACACAACAATGGCACAGAGGCAGACTTGCCAATCTTTATCTCCCACTATTTATTTATTTTTTTTCAGGGAGAATTTACAAAAAAAAAAAAATGGCCCAGTATTACACACTGGTTTTCTGTGGCACACTATGAGAGACAGATGCCACACACAGCAATGGCACAGAGGCAAACTTGCAAATCTTTATCTCCCACTATTTATTTATTTTTTTTCAGGGAGAATTTACAAAAAAAAAAAAATGGCCCAGTATTACACACTGGTTTTCTGTGGCACACTATGAGAGACAGATACCACACACAGCAATGGCACAGAGGCAGACTTGCCAATCTTTATCTCCCACTATTTATTTTTTTTTTTCAGGGAGAATTTACAAAAAAAAAAAAATGGCCCAGTATTACACACTGGTTTTCTGTGGCACACTATGAGAGTCAGATGCCACACACAGCAATGGCACAGAGGCAAACTTGCAAATCTTTATCTCCCACTATTTATTTATTTTTTTTCAGGGAGAATTTACAAAAAAAAAAATGGCCCAGTATTACACACTGGTTTTCTGTGGCACACTATGAGAGACAGATACCACACACAGCAATGGCACAGAGGCAGACTTGCCAATCTTTATCTCCCACTATTTATTTATTTTTTTTCAGGGAGAATTTACAAAAAAAAAAAAATGGCCCAGTATTACACACTGGTTTTCTGTGGCACACTATGAGAGACAGATACCACACACAGCAATGGCACAGAGGCAGACTTGCCAATCTTTATCTCCCACTATTTATTTTTTTTCAGGGAGAATTTACAAAAAAAAAATGGCCCAGTATTACACACTGGTTTTCTGTGGCACACAATGAGAGACAGATGCCACACACAGCAATGGCACAGAGGCAGACTTGCCAATCTCTATCTCCCACTATTTATTTATTTTTTTTTCAGGGAGAATTTACAAAAAAAAAAAATGGCCCAGTATTACACACTGGTTTTCTGTGGCACACTATGAGAGACAGATGCCACACACAGCAATGGCACAGAGGCAAACTTGCAAATCTTTATCTCCCACTATTTATTTATTTTTTTTCAGGGAGAATTTACAAAAAAAAAAAATGGCCCAGTATTACACACTGGTTTTCTGTGGCACACTATGAGAGACAGATACCACACACAGCAATGGCACAGAGGCAGACTTGCCAATCTTTATCTCCCACTATTTATTTATTTTTTTTCAGGGAGAATTTACAAAAAAAAAAAATGGCCCAGTATTACACACTGGTTTTCTGTGGCACACTATGAGAGACAGATGCCACACACAGCAATGGCACAGAGGCAAACTTGCAAATCTTTATCTCCCACTATTTATTTATTTTTTTTCAGGGAGAATTTACAAAAAAAAAAAAATGGCCCAGTATTACACACTGGTTTTCTGTGGCACACTATGAGAGACAGATACCACACACAGCAATGGCACAGAGGCAGACTTGCCAATCTTTATCTCCCACTATTTATTTATTTTTTTTCAGGGAGAATTTACAAAAAAAAAAATGGCCCAGTATTACACACTGGTTTTCTGTGGCACACTATGAGAGACAGATGCCACACACAGCAATGGCACAGAGGCAAAGTTGCAAATCTTTATCTCCCACTATTTATTTATTTTTTTTCAGGGAGAATTTACAAAAAAAAAAAAATGGCCCAGTATTACACACTGGTTTTCTGTGGCACACTATGAGAGACAGATGCCACACACAGCAATGGCACAGAGGCAAACTTGCAAATCTTTATCTCCCACTATTTATTTATTTTTTTTCAGGGAGAATTTACAAAAAAAAAAATGGCCCAGTATTACACACTGGTTTTCTGTGGCACACTATGAGAGACAGATACCACACACAGCAATGGCACAGAGGCAGACTTGCCAATCTTTATCTCCCACTATTTATTTTTTTTCAGGGAGAATTTACAAAAAAAAAATGGCCCAGTATTACACACTGGTTTTCTGTGGCACACAATGAGAGACAGATGCCACACACAGCAATGGCACAGAGGCAGACTTGCCAATCTTTATCTCCCACTATTTATTTATTTTTTTTCAGGGAGAATTTACAAAAAAAAAAAATGGCCCAGTATTACACACTGGTTTTCTGTGGCACACTATGAGAGACAGATGCCACACACAGCAATGGCACAGAGGCAAACTTGCAAATCTTTATCTCCCACTATTTATTTATTTTTTTTCAGGGAGAATTTACAAAAAAAAAAAAAAAATGGCCCAGTATTACACACTGGTTTTCTGTGGCACACTATGAGAGACAGATACCACACACAGCAATGGCACAGAGGCAGACTTGCCAATCTTTATCTCCCACTATTTATTTATTTTTTTTCAGGGAGAATTTACAAAAAAAAAAAATGGCCCAGTATTACACACTGGTTTTCTGTGGCACACTATGAGAGACAGATGCCACACACAGCAATGGCACAGAGGCAAACTTGCAAATCTTTATCTCCCACTATTTATTTATTTTTTTTCAGGGAGAATTTACAAAAAAAAAAATGGCCCAGTATTACACACTGGTTTTCTGTGGCACACTATGAGAGACAGATACCACACACAGCAATGGCACAGAGGCAGACTTGCCAATCTTTATCTCCCACTATTTATTTTTTTTCAGGGAGAATTTACAAAAAAAAAATGGCCCAGTATTACACACTGGTTTTCTGTGGCACACAATGAGAGACAGATGCCACACACAGCAATGGCACAGAGGCAGACTTGCCAATCTTTATCTCCCACTATTTATTTATTTTTTTTCAGGGAGAATTTACAAAAAAAAAAAATGGCCCAGTATTACACACTGGTTTTCAGTGGCACACAATGAGAGACAGATGCCACAAACAGCAATGGCACAGAGGCAGACTTGCCAATCTTTATCTCCCACTATTTATTTATTTTTTTTCAGGGAGAATTTACAAAAAAAAAAAATGGCCCAGTATTACACACTGGTTTTCTGTGGCACACTATGAGAGACAGATGCCACACACAGCAATGGCACAGAGGCAAACTTGCAAATCTTTATCTCCCACTATTTATTTATTTTTTTTCAGGGAGAATTTACAAAAAAAAAAAATGGCCCAGTATTACACACTGGTTTTCTGTGGCACACTATGAGAGACAGATACCACACACAGCAATGGCACAGAGGCAGACTTGCCAATCTTTATCTCCCACTATTTATTTATTTTTTTTCAGGGAGAATTTACAAAAAAAAAAAATGGCCCAGTATTACACACTGGTTTTCTGTGGCACACTATGAGAGACAGATGCCACACACAGCAATGGCACAGAGGCAAACTTGCAAATCTTTATCTCCCACTATTTATTTATTTTTTTTCAGGGAGAATTTACAAAAAAAAAAAAATGGCCCAGTATTACACACTGGTTTTCTGTGGCACACTATGAGAGACAGATACCACACACAGCAATGGCACAGAGGCAGACTTGCCAATCTTTATCTCCCACTATTTATTTATTTTTTTTCAGGGAGAATTTACAAAAAAAAAAAAATGGCCCAGTATTACACACTGGTTTTCTGTGGCACACTATGAGAGACAGATACCACACACAGCAATGGCACAGAGGCAGACTTGCCAATCTTTATCTCCCACTATTTATTTATTTTTTTTCAGGGAGAATTTACAAAAAAAAAAATGGCCCAGTATTACACACTGGTTTTCTGTGGCACACTATGAGAGACAGATACCACACACAGCAATGGCACAGAGGCAGACTTGCCAATCTTTATCTCCCACTATTTATTTTTTTTCAGGGAGAATTTACAAAAAAAAAATGGCCCAGTATTACACACTGGTTTTCTGTGGCACACAATGAGAGACAGATGCCACACACATCAATGGCACAGAGGCAGACTTGCCAATCTTTATCTCCCACTATTTATTTATTTTTTTTCAGGGAGAATTTACAAAAAAAAAAAATGGCCCAGTATTACACACTGGTTTTCTGTGGCACACTATGAGAGACAGATGCCACACACAGCAATGGCACAGAGGCAAACTTGCAAATCTTTATCTCCCACTATTTATTTATTTTTTTTCAGGGAGAATTTACAAAAAAAAAAATGGCCCAGTATTACACACTGGTTTTCTGTGGCACACTATGAGAGACAGATACCACACACAGCAATGGCACAGAGGCAGACTTGCCAATCTTTATCTCCCACTATTTATTTTTTTTCAGGGAGAATTTACAAAAAAAAATGGCCCAGTATTACACACTGGTTTTCTGTGGCACACAATGAGAGACAGATGCCACACACAGCAATGGCACAGAGGCAGACTTGCCAATCTTTATCTCCCACTATTTTTTCTTTTTTTCAGGGAGAATTTACAAAAAAAAAATGGCCAAGTATTACACACTGGTTTTCTGTGGCACACAATGAGAGACAGATGCCACACACAGCAATGGCACAGAGGCAGACTTGCCAATCTTTATCTCCCACTATTTATTTTTTTCCAGGGAGAATTTACAAAAAAAAAAATGGCTCAGTATTACACACTGGTTTTCTGTGGCACACTGAGAGACAGATGCCACACACAGCAATGGCACAGAGGCAGACTTGCCAATCTTTATCTCCCACTATTTTTTTTTTCAGGGAGAATTTACAAAAAAAAAAAATGGCCCAGTATTACACACTGGTTTTCTGTGGCACACTGAGAGACAGATGCCACACACAGCAATGGCACAGAGGCAGACTTGCCAATCTTTATCTCCCACTATTTTTTATTTTTTCAGGGAGAATTTACAAAAAAAAAAATGGCCCAGTATTACACACTGGTTTTCTGTGGCACACTATGAGAGACAGATGCCACACACAGCAATGGCACAGAGGCAGACTTGCCAATCTTTATCTCCCACTATTTATTTTTTTATTTTTTTCAGGGAGAATTTACAAAAAAAAAAATGGCCCAGTATTACACACTGGTTTTCTGTGGCACACAATGAGAGACAGATGCCACACACAGCAATGGCACAGAGGCAGACTTGCCAATCTTTATCTCCCACTGTTTATTTATTTTTTTTCAGGGAGAATTTACAAAAAAAAAAAAATGGCCCAGTATTACACACTGGTTTTCTGTGCCACACTATGAGAGACAGATGCCACACACAGCAATGGCACAGAGGCAGACTTGCCAATCTTTATCTCCCACTATTTTTTTTTTTCAGGGAGAATTTACAAAAAAAAAATATGGCCCAGTATTACACACTGGTTTTCTGTGGCACACAATGAGAGACAAATGCCACACACAGCAATGGCACAGAGGCAGACTTGCCAATCTTTATCTCCCACTATTTATTTATTTTTTTTCTTGGAGAATTTACAAAAAAAAAAATGGCCCAGTATTACACACTGGTTTTGTGTGGCACACTATGAGAAACAGATGCCACACACAGCAATGGCACAGAGGCAGACTTGCCAATCTTTATCTCCCACTATTTATTTTTTTTCAGGGAGAATTTACAAAAAAAAATGGCCCAGTATTACACACTGGTTTTCTGTGGCACACAATGAGAGACAGATGCCACACACAGCAATGGCACAGAGGCAGACTTGCCAATCTTTATCTCCCACTATTTTTTTTTTTTCAGGGAGAATTTACAAAAAAAAAATGGCCAAGTATTACACACTGGTTTTCTGTGGCACACAATGAGAGACAGATGCCACACACAGCAATGGCACAGAGGCAGACTTGCCAATCTTTATCTCCCACTATTTTTTTTTTTTCAGGGAGAATTTACAAAAAAATACAAATGGCCCAGTATTACACACTGGTTTTCTGTGGCACACAATGAGAGACAGATGCCACACACAGCAATGGCACAGAGGCAGACTTGCCAATCTTTATATCCACTATTTATTTTTTTTTTTCATGTACAATTTACAAAAAAAAAAAATGGCCCAGTATTACACACTGGTTTTCTGTGGCACACAATGAGAGACAGATGCCACACACAGCAATGGCACAGAGGCAGACTTGCCAATCTTTATCTCCCACTATTTATTTTTTTCCAGGGAGAATTTACAAAAAAAAAATGGCTCAGTATTACACACTGGTTTTCTGTGGCACACTGAGAGACAGATGCCACACACAGCAATGGCACAGAGGCAGACTTGCCAATCTTTATCTCCCACTATTTTTTTTTTTCAGGGAGAATTTACAAAAAAAAAAAATGGCCCAGTATTACACACTGGTTTTCTGTGGCACACTGAGAGACAGATGCCACACACAGCAATGGCACAGAGGCAGACTTGCCAATCTTTATCTCCCACTATTTTTTATTTTTTCAGGGAGAATTTACAAAAAAAAAAAATGGCCCAGTATTACACACTGGTTTTCTGTGGCACACTATGAGAGACAGATGCCACACACAGCAATGGCACAGAGGCAGACTTGCCAATCTTTATCTCCCACTGTTTATTTATTTTTTTTCAGGGAGAATTTACAAAAAAAAAAAAATGGCCCAGTATTACACACTGGTTTTCTGTGCCACACTATGAGAGACAGATGCCACACACAGCAATGGCACAGAGGCAGACTTGCCAATCTTTATCTCCCACTATTTTTTTTTTTCAGGGAGAATTTACAAAAAAAAAATATGGCCCAGTATTACACACTGGTTTTCTGTGGCACACAATGAGAGACAAATGCCACACACAGCAATGGCACAGAGGCAGACTTGCCAATCTTTATCTCCCACTATTTATTTTTTTTTTTTCTTGGAGAATTTACAAAAAAAAAAATGGCCCAGTATTACACACTGGTTTTGTGTGGCACACTATGAGAAACAGATGCCACACACAGCAATGGCACAGAGGCAGACTTGCCAATCTTTATCTCCCACTATTTATTTTTTTTTTTTCAGGGAGAATTTACACAAAAAAAAATGGCCCAGTATTACACACTGGTTTTCTGTGGCACACTATGAGAGACAGATGCCACACACAGCAATGGCACAGAGGCAGACTTGCAAATCTTTATCTCCCACTATTTTTTTTTTTCAGGGAGAATTTACAAAAAAAAAATGGCCCAGTATTACACACTGGTTTTCTGTGGCACACTATGAGAGACAGATGCCACACACAGCAATGGCACAGAGGCAGACTTGCCAATCTTTATCTCCCACTATTTATTTTTTTTTTTCAGGTACAATTTACAAAAAAAAAAATGGCCCAGTATTACACACTGGTTTTCTGTGGCACACAATGAGAGACAGATGCCACACACAGCAATGGCACAGAGGCAGACTTGCCAATCTTTATCTCCTACTATTTATTTATTTTTTTTCATGGAGAATTTACAAAAAAATAAAAACGGCCCAGTATTACACACTGGTTTTCTGTGGAACACAATGAGAGACAGATGCCACACACAGCAATGGCACAGAGGCAGACTTGCCAATCTTTATCTCCCACTATTTTTTTTTTTTTTTCAGGTACAATTTACAAAAAAAAAAAAATGGCCCAGTATTACACACTGGTTTTCTGTGGCACACAATGAGAGACAGATGCCACACACAGCAATGGCACAGAGGCAGACTTGCCAATCTTTATCTCCTACTATTTATTTATTTTTTTTCATGGCGAATTTACAAAAAAATAAAAACGGCCCAGTATTACACACTGGTTTTCTGTGGCACACAATGAGAGACAGATGCCACACACAGCAATGGCACAGAGGCAGACTTGCCAATCTTTATCTCCCACTATTTTTTTTTTTTTCCAGGGAGAATTTACAAAAAAAAAATGGCCCAGTATTACACACTGGTTTTCTGTGGCACACTATGAGAGACAGATGCCACACACAGCAATGGCACAGAGGCAGACTTGCCAATCTTTATCTCCCACTATTTATTTATTTTTTTCAGGGAGAATTAAAAAAAAAAAAAAATATGGCCCAGTATTACACACTGGTTTTCTGTGGCACACAATGAGAGACAGATGCCACACACAGCAATGGCACAGAGGCAGACTTGCCAATCTTTATCTCCCACTATTTATTTATTTTTTTTCAGGGAGAATTTACAAAAAAAAAAAAAAATGGCCCAGTATTACACACTGGTTTTCTGTGGCACACTATGAGAGACAGATGCCCCACACAGCAATGGCACAGAGGCAAACTTGCAAATCTTTATCTCCCACTATTTATTTATTTTTTTTCAGGGAGAATTTACAAAAAAAAAAAAAATGGCC
The DNA here is from genome assembly GCF_051348905.1 of Ranitomeya variabilis. Taxonomy (NCBI): domain Eukaryota; kingdom Metazoa; phylum Chordata; class Amphibia; order Anura; family Dendrobatidae; genus Ranitomeya; species Ranitomeya variabilis. Next base: position 89,429 of record NW_027508152.1, on the reverse strand, counting down.
CAGTATTACACACTGGTTTTCTGTGGCACACTATGAGAGACAGATACCACACACAGCAATGGCACAGAGGCACACTTGCCAATCTTTATCTCCCACTATTTATTTTTTTTTTTTTTCAGGGAGAATTTTCAAAAAAAAAAAAAATGGCCCAGTATTACACACTGGTTTTCTGTGGCACACTATGAGAGACAGATGCCACACACAGCAATGGCACAGAGGCAGACTTGCCAATCTTTATCTCCCACTATTTATTTATTTATTTTTTTTCAGGGAGAATTAAAAAAAAAAAAAATGGCCCAGTATTACACACTGGTTTTCTGTGGCACACAATGAGAGACAGATGCCACACACAGCAATGGCACAGAGGCAGACTTGCCAATCTTTATCTCCCACTATTTATTTTTTTTCAGGGAGAATTTACAAAAAAAAATGGCCCAGTATTACACACTGGTTTTCTGTGGCACACAATGAGAGACAGATGCCACACACAGCAATGGCACAGAGGCAGACTTGCCAATCTTTATCTCCCACTATTTTTTTTTTTCAGGGAGAAATTACAAAAAAAAAATGGCCAAGTATTACACACTGGTTTTCTGTGGCACACAATGAGAGACAGATGCCACACACAGCAATGGCACAGAGGCAGACTTGCCAATCTTTATCTCCCACTATTTATTTTTTTTTTTCAGGGAGAATTTACAAAAAAAAAAAATATGGCCCAGTATTACACACTGGTTTTCTGTGGCACACAATGAGAGACAGATGCCACACACAGCAATGGCACAGAGGCAGACTTGCCAATCTTTATCTCCCACTATTTATTTTTTTCCAGGGAGAATTTACAAAAAATGGCCCAGTATTACACACTGGTTTTCTGTGGCACACTATGAGAGACAGATGCCACACACAGCAATGGCACAGAGGCAGACTTGCCAATCTTTATCTCCCACTATTTATTTTTTTTTTTTTTTTCAGGGAGAATTTACAAAAAAAAAAATGGCCCAGTATTACACACTGGTTTTCTGTGGCACACAATGAGAGACAGATGCCACACACAGCAATGGCACAGAGGCAGACTTGCCAATCTTTATCTCCCACTGTTTATTTATTTTTTTTCAGGGAGAATTTACAAAAAAAAAAATGGCCCAGTATTACACACTGGTTTTCTGTGCCACACTATGAGAGACAGATGCCACACACAGCAATGGCACAGAGGCAGACTTGCCAATCTTTATCTCCCACTATTTTTTTTTCAGGGAGAATTTACAAAAAAAAAATATGGCCCAGTATTACACACTGGTTTTCTGTGGCACACAATGAGAGACAGATGCCACACACAGCAATGGCACAGAGGCAGACTTGCCAATCTTTATCTCCCACTATTTATTTTTTTTTTTCAGGGAGAATTTACAAAAAAAAAAAATATGGCCCAGTATTACACACTGGTTTTCTGTGGCACACAATGAGAGACAGATGCCACACACAGCAATGGCACAGAGGCAGACTTGCCAATCTTTATCTCCCACTATTTATTTTTTTCCAGGGAGAATTTACAAAAAATGGCCCAGTATTACACACTGGTTTTCTGTGGCACACTATGAGAGACAGATGCCACACACAGCAATGGCACAGAGGCAGACTTGCCAATCTTTATCTCCCACTATTTATTTTTTTTTTTTTTTCAGGGAGAATTTACAAAAAAAAAAATGGCCCAGTATTACACACTGGTTTTCTGTGGCACACAATGAGAGACAGATGCCACACACAGCAATGGCACAGAGGCAGACTTGCCAATCTTTATCTCCCACTGTTTATTTATTTTTTTTCAGGGAGAATTTACAAAAAAAAAAATGGCCCAGTATTACACACTGGTTTTCTGTGCCACACTATGAGAGACAGATGCCACACACAGCAATGGCACAGAGGCAGACTTGCCAATCTTTATCTCCCACTATTTTTTTTTCAGGGAGAATTTACAAAAAAAAAATATGGCCCAGTATTACACACTGGTTTTCTGTGGCACACAATGAGAGACAAATGCCACACACAGCAATGGCACAGAGGCAGACTTGCCAATCTTTATCTCCCACTATTTATTTTTTTTTTTTCAGGGAGAATTTACAAAAAAAAAATGGCCCAGTATTACACACTGGTTTTGTGTGGCACACTATGAGAAACAGATGCCACACACAGCAATGGCACAGAGGCAGACTTGCCAATCTTTATGTCCCACTATTTATTTATTTTTTTTTCAGGGAGAATTTACACACAAAAAAATGGCCCAGTATTACACACTGGTTTTCTGTGGAACACTATGAGAGACAGATGCCACACACAGCAATGGCACAGAGGCAGACTTGCAAATCTTTATCTCCCACTATTTTTTTTTTCAGGGAGAATTTACAAAAAAAAATGGCACAGTATTACACACTGGTTTTCTGTGGCACACTATGAGAGACAGATGCCACACACAACAATGGCACAGAGGCAGACTTGCCAATCTTTATCTCCCACTATTTATTTTTTTTTTTCAGGTACAATTTACAAAAAAAAAAATGGCCCAGTATTACACACTGGTTTTCTGTGGCACACAATGAGAGACAGATGCCACACACAGCAATGGCACAGAGGCAGACTTGCCAATCTTTATCTCCTACTATTTATTTATTTTTTTTCATGGAGAATTTACAAAAAAATAAAAACGGCCCAGTATTACACACTGGTTTTCTGTGGAACACAATGAGAGACAGATGCCACACACAGCAATGGCACAGAGGCAGACTTGCCAATCTTTATCTCCCACTATTTTTTTTTTTTTTTCAGGTACAATTTACAAAAAAAAAAAAATGGCCCAGTATTACACACTGGTTTTCTGTGGCACACAATGAGAGACAGATGCCACACACAGCAATGGCACAGAGGCAGACTTGCCAATCTTTATCTCCTACTATTTATTTATTTTTTTTCATGGCGAATTTACAAAAAAATAAAAACGGCCCAGTATTACACACTGGTTTTCTGTGGCACACAATGAGAGACAGATGCCACACACAGCAATGGCACAGAGGCAGACTTGCCAATCTTTATCTCCCACTATTTTTTTTTTTTCCAGGGAGAATTTACAAAAAAAAAATGGCCCAGTATTACACACTGGTTTTCTGTGGCACACTATGAGAGACAGATGCCACACACAGCAATGGCACAGAGGCAGACTTGCCAATCTTTATCTCCCACTATTTATTTATTTTTTTCAGGGAGAATTAAAAAAAAAAAAAAATATGGCCCAGTATTACACACTGGTTTTCTGTGGCACACAATGAGAGACAGATGCCACACACAGCAATGGCACAGAGGCAGACTTGCCAATCTTTATCTCCCACTATTTATTTTTTTTTTTTCAGGGAGAATTTACAAAAAAAAAAAAAAATGGCCCAGTATTACACACTGGTTTTCTGTGGCACACTATGAGAGACAGATGCCCCACACAGCAATGGCACAGAGGCAAACTTGCAAATCTTTATCTCCCACTATTTATTTATTTTTTTTCAGGGAGAATTTACAAAAAAAAAAAAAATGGCCCAGTATTACACACTGGTTTTCTGTGGCACACTATGAGAGACAGATACCACACACAGCAATGGCACAGAGGCACACTTGCCAATCTTTATCTCCCACTATTTATTTTTTTTTTTTTTCAGGGAGAATTTTCAAAAAAAAAAAAAATGGCCCAGTATTACACACTGGTTTTCTGTGGCACACTATGAGAGACAGATGCCACACACAGCAATGGCACAGAGGCAGACTTGCCAATCTTTATCTCCCACTATTTATTTATTTATTTTTTTTCAGGGAGAATTAAAAAAAAAAAAAATGGCCCAGTATTACACACTGGTTTTCTGTGGCACACAATGAGAGACAGATGCCACACACAGCAATGGCACAGAGGCAGACTTGCCAATCTTTATCTCCCACTATTTATTTTTTTCCAGGGAGAATTTACAAAAAATGGCCCAGTATTACACACTGGTTTTCTGTGGCACACTATGAGAGACAGATGCCACACACAGCAATGGCACAGAGGCAGACTTGCCAATCTTTATCTCCCACTATTTATTTTTTTATTTTTTTTCAGGGAGAATTTACAAAAAAAAAAATGGCCCAGTATTACACACTGGTTTTCTGTGGCACACAATGAGAGACAGATGCCACACACAGCAATGGCACAGAGGCAGACTTGCCAATCTTTATCTCCCACTGTTTATTTATTTTTTTTCAGGGAGAATTTACAAAAAAAAAAATGGCCCAGTATTACACACTGGTTTTCTGTGCCACACTATGAGAGACAGATGCCACACACAGCAATGGCACAGAGGCAGACTTGCCAATCTTTATCTCCCACTATTTTTTTTTCAGGGAGAATTTACAAAAAAAAAATATGGCCCAGTATTACACACTGGTTTTCTGTGGCACACAATGAGAGACAAATGCCACACACAGCAATGGTACAGAGGCAGACTTGCCAATCTTTATCTCCCACTATTTATTTTTTTTTTTTCAGGGAGAATTTACAAAAAAAAAAAATGGCCCAGTATTACACACTGGTTTTGTGTGGCACACTATGAGAAACAGATGCCACACACAGCAATGGCACAGAGGCAGACTTGCCAATCTTTATGTCCCACTATTTATTTATTTTTTTTTCAGGGAGAATTTACACACAAAAAAATGGCCCAGTATTACACACTGGTTTTCTGTGGCACACTATGAGAGACAGATGCCACACACAGCAATGGCACAGAGGCAGACTTGCAAATCTTTATCTCCCACTATTTTTTTTTTCAGGGAGAATTTACAAAAAAAAAATGGCCCAGTATTACACACTGGTTTTCTGTGGCACACTATGAGAGACAGATGCCACACACAACAATGGCACAGAGGCAGACTTGCCAATCTTTATCTCCCACTATTTATTTTTTTTTTTTCAGGTACAATTTACAAAAAAAAAAATGGCCCAGTATTACACACTGGTTTTCTGTGGCACACAATGAGAGACAGATGCCACACACAGCAATGGCACAGAGGCAGACTTGCCAATCTTTATCTCCTACTATTTATTTTTTTTTTTTCATGGAGAATTTACAAAAAAATAAAAACGGCCCAGTATTACACACTGGTTTTCTGTGGCACACAATGAGAGACAGATGCCACACACAGCAATGGCACAGAGGCAGACTTGCCAATCTTTATCTCCCACTATTTATTTTTTTTTTCCAGGGAGAATTTACAAAAAAAAAATGGCCCAGTATTACACACTGGTTTTCTGTGGCACACTATGAGAGACAGATGCCACACACAGCAATGGCACAGAGGCAGACTTGCCAATCTTTATCTCCCACTATTTATTTATTTTTTTCAGGGAGAATTAAAAAAAAAAAATATATGGCCCAGTATTACACACTGGTTTTCTGTGGCACACAATGAGAGACAGATGCCACACACAGCAATGGCACAGAGGCAGACTTGCCAATCTTTATCTCCTACTATTTATTTATTTTTTTTCATGGAGAATTTACAAAAAAATAAAAACGGCCCAGTATTACACACTGGTTTTCTGTGGCACACAATGAGAGACAGATGCCACACACAGCAATGGCACAGAGGCAGACTTGCCAATCTTTATCTCCCACTATTTATTTATTTTTTTCAGGTACAATTTACAAAAAAAAAAAAATGGCCCAGTATTACACACTGGTTTTCTGTGGCACACAATGAGAGACAGATGCCACACACAGCAATGGCACAGAGGCAGACTTGCCAATCTTTATCTCCTACTATTTATTTATTTTTTTTCATGGAGAATTTACAAAAAAATAAAAACGGCCCAGTATTACACACTGGTTTTCTGTGGCACACAATGAGAGACAGATGCCACACACAGCAATGGCACAGAGGCAGACTTGCCAATCTTTATCTCCCACTATTTTTTTTTTTTTCCAGGGAGAATTTACAAAAAAAAATGGCCCAGTATTACACACTGGTTTTCTGTGGCACACTATGAGAGACAGATGCCACACACAGCAATGGCACAGAGGCAGACTTGCCAATCTTTATCTCCCACTATTTTTTTAATTTTTTTCAGGGAGAATTAAAAAAAAAAAAAATATGGCCCATTATTACACACTGGTTTTCTGTGGCACACAATGAGAGACAGATGCCACACACAGCAATGGCACAGAGGCAGACTTGCCAATCTTTATCTCCCACTATTTATTCATTTTTTTTCAGGGAGAATTTACAAAAAAAAAAAAAATGGCCCAGTATTACACACTGGTTTTCTGTGGCACACTATGAGAGACAGATGCCACACACAGCAATGGCACAGAGGCAAACTTGCAAATCTTTATCTCCCACTATTTATTTATTTTTTTTCAGGGAGAATTTACAAAAAAAAAAAAAATGGCCCAGTATTACACACTGGTTTTCTGTGGCACACTATGAGAGACAGATACCACACACAGCAATGGCACAGAGGCAGACTTGCCAATCTTTATCTCCCACTATTTATTTATTTTTTTTTTCAGGGAGAATTTTCAAAAAAAAAAAAAATGGCCCAGTATTACACACTGGTTTTCTGTGGCACACTATGAGAGACAGATGCCACACACAGCAATGGCACACAGGCAGACTTGCCAATCTTTATCTCCCACTATTTATTTATTTATTTATTTTTTTTCAGGGAGAATTGAAAAAAAAAAAAATGGCCCAGTATTACACACTGGTTTTCTGTGGCACACAATGAGAGACAGATGCCACACACAGCAATGGCACAGAGGCAGACTTGCCAATCTTTATCTCCCACTATTTATTTTTTTTCAGGGAGAATTTACAAAAAAAAAATGGCCCAGTATTACACACTGGTTTTCTGTGGCACACAATGAGAGACAGATGCCACACACAGCAATGGCACAGAGGCAGACTTGCCAATCTTTATCTCCCACTATTTTTTTTTTCAGGGAGAAATTACAAAAAAAAAAATGGCCAAGTATTACACACTGGTTTTCTGTGGCACACAATGAGAGACAGATGCCACACACAGCAATGGCACAGAGGCAGACTTGCCAATCTTTATCTCCCACTATTTATTTTTTTTTTCAGGGAGAATTTACAAAAAAAAAAAATATGGCCCAGTATTACACACTGGTTTTCTGTGGCACACAATGAGAGACAGATGCCACACACAGCAATGGCACAGAGGCAGACTTGCCAATCTTTATCTCCCACTATTTTTTTTTTTCAGGGAGAATTTACAAAAAAAAAAAATGGCCCAGTATTACACACTGGTTTTCTGTGGCACACTGAGAGACAGATGCCACACACAGCAATGGCACAGAGGCAGACTTGCCAATCTTTATCTCCCACTATTTTTTATTTTTTCAGGGAGAATTTACAAAAAAAAAAAATGGCCCAGTATTACACACTGGTTTTCTGTGGCACACTATGAGAGACAGATGCCACACACAGCAATGGCACAGAGGCAGACTTGCCAATCTTTATCTCCCACTGTTTATTTATTTTTTTTCAGGGAGAATTTACAAAAAAAAAAAATGGCCCAGTATTACACACTGGTTTTCTGTGCCACACTATGAGAGACAGATGCCACACACAGCAATGGCACAGAGGCAGACTTGCCAATCTTTATCTCCCACTATTTTTTTTTTTCAGGGAGAATTTACAAAAAAAAAATATGGCCCAGTATTACACACTGGTTTTGTGTGGCACACTATGAGAAACAGATGCCACACACAGCAATGGCACAGAGGCAGACTTGACAATCTTTATCTCCCACTATTTATTTTTTTTTTTCAGGGAGAATTTACACAAAAAAAAATGGCCCAGTATTACACACTGGTTTTCTGTGGCACACTATGAGAGACAGATGCCACACACAGCAATGGCACAGAGGCAGACTTGCCAATCTTTATCTCCCACTATTTATTTATTTATTTTTTTTCAGGGAGAATTAAAAAAAAAAAAAATGGCCCAGTATTACACACTGGTTTTCTGTGGCACACAATGAGAGACAGATGCCACACACAGCAATGGCACAGAGGCAGACTTGCCAATCTTTATCTCCCACTATTTATTTTTTTTCAGGGAGAATTTACAAAAAAAAATGGCCCAGTATTACACACTGGTTTTCTGTGGCACACAATGAGAGACAGATGCCACACACAGCAATGGCACAGAGGCAGACTTGCCAATCTTTATCTCCCACTATTTTTTTTTTTCAGGGAGAAATTACAAAAAAAAAATGGCCAAGTATTACACACTGGTTTTCTGTGGCACACAATGAGAGACAGATGCCACACACAGCAATGGCACAGAGGCAGACTTGCCAATCTTTATCTCCCACTATTTATTTTTTTTTTTCAGGGAGAATTTACAAAAAAAAAAAATATGGCCCAGTATTACACACTGGTTTTCTGTGGCACACAATGAGAGACAGATGCCACACACAGCAATGGCACAGAGGCAGACTTGCCAATCTTTATCTCCCACTATTTATTTTTTTCCAGGGAGAATTTACAAAAAATGGCCCAGTATTACACACTGGTTTTCTGTGGCACACTATGAGAGACAGATGCCACACACAGCAATGGCACAGAGGCAGACTTGCCAATCTTTATCTCCCACTATTTATTTATTTTTTTTTTTTCAGGGAGAATTTACAAAAAAAAAAATGGCCCAGTATTACACACTGGTTTTCTGTGGCACACAATGAGAGACAGATGCCACACACAGCAATGGCACAGAGGCAGACTTGCCAATCTTTATCTCCCACTGTTTATTTATTTTTTTTCAGGGAGAATTTACAAAAAAAAAAATGGCCCAGTATTACACACTGGTTTTCTGTGCCACACTATGAGAGACAGATGCCACACACAGCAATGGCACAGAGGCAGACTTGCCAATCTTTATCTCCCACTATTTTTTTTTCAGGGAGAATTTACAAAAAAAAAATATGGCCCAGTATTACACACTGGTTTTCTGTGGCACACAATGAGAGACAAATGCCACACACAGCAATGGCACAGAGGCAGACTTGCCAATCTTTATCTCCCACTATTTATTTTTTTTTTTTCAGGGAGAATTTACAAAAAAAAAAATGGCCCAGTATTACACACTGGTTTTGTGTGGCACACTATGAGAAACAGATGCCACACACAGCAATGGCACAGAGGCAGACTTGCCAATCTTTATGTCCCACTATTTATTTATTTTTTTTTCAGGGAGAATTTACACACAAAAAAATGGCCCAGTATTACACACTGGTTTTCTGTGGCACACTATGAGAGACAGATGCCACACACAGCAATGGCACAGAGGCAGACTTGCAAATCTTTATCTCCCACTATTTTTTTTTTCAGGGAGAATTTACAAAAAAAAATGGCCCAGTATTACACACTGGTTTTCTGTGGCACACTATGAGAGACAGATGCCACACACAACAATGGCACAGAGGCAGACTTGCCAATCTTTATCTCCCACTATTTATTTTTTTTTTTCAGGTACAATTTACAAAAAAAAAATGGCCCAGTATTACACACTGGTTTTCTGTGGCACACAATGAGAAACAGATGCCACACACAGCAATGGCACAGAGGCAGACTTGCCAATCTTTATCTCCTACTATTTATTTATTTTTTTTCATGGAGAATTTACAAAAAAATAAAAACGGCCCAGTATTACACACTGGTTTTCTGTGGAACACAATGAGAGACAGATGCCACACACAGCAATGGCACAGAGGCAGACTTGCCAATCTTTATCTCCCACTATTTTTTTTTTTTTTTCAGGTACAATTTACAAAAAAAAAAAAATGGCCCAGTATTACACACTGGTTTTCTGTGGCACACAATGAGAGACAGATGCCACACACAGCAATGGCACAGAGGCAGACTTGCCAATCTTTATCTCCTACTATTTATTTATTTTTTTTCATGGCGAATTTACAAAAAAATAAAAACGGCCCAGTATTACACACTGGTTTTCTGTGGCACACAATGAGAGACAGATGCCACACACAGCAATGGCACAGAGGCAGACTTGCCAATCTTTATCTCCCACTATTTTTTTTTTTTCCAGGGAGAATTTACAAAAAAAAAATGGCCCAGTATTACACACTGGTTTTCTGTGGCACACTATGAGAGACAGATGCCACACACAGCAATGGCACAGAGGCAGACTTGCCAATCTTTATCTCCCACTATTTATTTATTTTTTTCAGGGAGAATTAAAAAAAAAAAAAAATATGGCCCAGTATTACACACTGGTTTTCTGTGGCACACAATGAGAGACAGATGCCACACACAGCAATGGCACAGAGGCAGACTTGCCAATCTTTATCTCCCACTATTTATTTTTTTTTTTTCAGGGAGAATTTACAAAAAAAAAAAAAAGTGGCCCAGTATTACACACTGGTTTTCTGTGGCACACTATGAGAGACAGATGCCCCACACAGCAATGGCACAGAGGCAAACTTGCAAATTTTTATCTCCCACTATTTATTTATTTTTTTTCAGGGAGAATTTACAAAAAAAAAAAAAATGGCCCAGTATTACACACTGGTTTTCTGTGGCACACTATGAGAGACAGATACCACACACAGCAATGGCACAGAGGCACACTTGCCAATCTTTATCTCCCACTATTTATTTTTTTTTTTTTTCAGGGAGAATTTTCAAAAAAAAAAAAATGGCCCAGTATTACACACTGGTTTTCTGTGGCACACTATGAGAGACAGATGCCACACACAGCAATGGCACAGAGGCAGACTTGCCAATCTTTATCTCCCACTATTTATTTATTTATTTTTTTTCAGGGAGAATTAAAAAAAAAAAAAATGGCCCAGTATTACACACTGGTTTTCTGTGGCACACAATGAGAGACAGATGCCACACACAGCAATGGCACAGAGGCAGACTTGCCAATCTTTATCTCCCACTATTTATTTTTTTTCAGGGAGAATTTACAAAAAAAAATGGCCCAGTATTACACACTGGTTTTCTGTGGCACACAATGAGAGACAGATGCCACACACAGCAATGGCACAGAGGCAGACTTGCCAATCTTTATCTCCCACTATTTTTTTTTTTCAGGGAGAAATTACAAAAAAAAAATGGCCAAGTATTACACACTGGTTTTCTGTGGCACACAATGAGAGACAGATGCCACACACAGCAATGGCACAGAGGCAGACTTGCCAATCTTTATCTCCCACTATTTATTTTTTTTTTTCAGGGAGAATTTACAAAAAAAAAAAATATGGCCCAGTATTACACACTGGTTTTCTGTGGCACACAATGAGAGACAGATGCCACACACAGCAATGGCACAGAGGCAGACTTGCCAATCTTTATCTCCCACTATTTATTTTTTTCCGGGGAGAATTTACAAAAAATGGCCCAGTATTACACACTGGTTTTCTGTGGCACACTATGAGAGACAGATGCCACACACAGCAATGGCACAGAGGCAGACTTGCCAATCTTTATCTCCCACTATTTATTTTTTTATTTTTTTTCAGGGAGAATTTACAAAAAAAAAAATGGCCCAGTATTACACACTGGTTTTCTGTGGCACACAATGAGAGACAGATGCCACACACAGCAATGGCACAGAGGCAGACTTGCCAATCTTTATCTCCCACTGTTTATTTATTTTTTTTCAGGGAGAATTTACAAAAAAAAAAATGGCCCAGTATTACACACTGGTTTTCTGTGCCACACTATGAGAGACAGATGCCACACACAGCAATGGCACAGAGGCAGACTTGCCAATCTTTATCTCCCACTATTTTTTTTTCAGGGAGAATTTACAAAAAAAAAATATGGCCCAGTATTACACACTGGTTTTCTGTGGCACACAATGAGAGACAAATGCCACACACAGCAATGGTACAGAGGCAGACTTGCCAATCTTTATCTCCCACTATTTATTTTTTTTTTTTCAGGGAGAATTTACAAAAAAAAAAAATGGCCCAGTATTACACACTGGTTTTGTGTGGCACACTATGAGAAACAGATGCCACACACAGCAATGGCACAGAGGCAGACTTGCCAATCTTTATGTCCCACTATTTATTTATTTTTTTTTCAGGGAGAATTTACACACAAAAAAATGGCCCAGTATTACACACTGGTTTTCTGTGGCACACTATGAGAGACAGATGCCACACACAGCAATGGCACAGAGGCAGACTTGCAAATCTTTATCTCCCACTATTTTTTTTTTCAGGGAGAATTTACAAAAAAAAAATGGCCCAGTATTACACACTGGTTTTCTGTGGCACACTATGAGAGACAGATGCCACACACAACAATGGCACAGAGGCAGACTTGCCAATCTTTATCTCCCACTATTTATTTTTTTTTTTCAGGTACAATTTACAAAAAAAAAAATGGCCCAGTATTACACACTGGTTTTCTGTGGCACACAATGAGAGACAGATGCCACACACAGCAATGGCACAGAGGCAGACTTGCCAATCTTTATCTCCTACTATTTATTTATTTTTTTTCATGGAGAATTTACAAAAAAATAAAAACGGCCCAGTATTACACACTGGTTTTCTGTGGAACACAATGAGAGACAGATGCCACACACAGCAATGGCACAGAGGCAGACTTGCCAATCTTTATCTCCCACTATTTTTTTTTTTTTTCAGGTACAATTTACAAAAAAAAAAAAATGGCCCAGTATTACACACTGGTTTTCTGTGGCACACAATGAGAGACAGATGCCACACACAGCAATGGCACAGAGGCAGACTTGCCAATCTTTATCTCCTACTATTTATTTATTTTTTTTCATGGCGAATTTACAAAAAAATAAAAACGGCCCAGTATTACACACTGGTTTTCTGTGGCACACAATGAGAGACAGATGCCACACACAGCAATGGCACAGAGGCAGACTTGCCAATCTTTATCTCCCACTATTTTTTTTTTTCCAGGGAGAATTTACAAAAAAAAAATGGCCCAGTATTACACACTGGTTTTCTGTGGCACACTATGAGAGACAGATGCCACACACAGCAATGGCACAGAGGCAGACTTGCCAATCTTTATCTCCCACTATTTATTTATTTTTTTCAGGGAGAATTAAAAAAAAAAAAAAATATGGCCCAGCATTACACACTGGTTTTCTGTGGCACACAATGAGAGACAGATGCCACACACAGCAATGGCACAGAGGCAGACTTGCCAATCTTTATCTCCCACTATTTATTTTTTTTTTTTCAGGGAGAATTTACAAAAAAAAAAAAAAGTGGCCCAGTATTACACACTGGTTTTCTGTGGCACACTATGAGAGACAGATGCCCCACACAGCAATGGCACAGAGGCAAACTTGCAAATTTTTATCTCCCACTATTTATTTATTTTTTTTCAGGGAGAATTTACAAAAAAAAAAAAAATGGCCCAGTATTACACACTGGTTTTCTGTGGCACACTATGAGAGACAGATACCACACACAGCAATGGCACAGAGGCACACTTGCCAATCTTTATCTCCCACTATTTATTTTTTTTTTTTTTCAGGGAGAATTTTCAAAAAAAAAAAAAATGGCCCAGTATTACACACTGGTTTTCTGTGGCACACTATGAGAGACAGATGCCACACACAGCAATGGCACAGAGGCAGACTTGCCAATCTTTATCTCCCACTATTTATTTATTTATTTTTTTTCAGGGAGAATTAAAAAAAAAAAAATGGCCCAGTATTACACACTGGTTTTCTGTGGCACACAATGAGAGACAGATGCCACACACAGCAATGGCACAGAGGCAGACTTGCCAATCTTTATCTCCCACTATTTATTTTTTTTCAGGGAGAATTTACAAAAAAAAATGGCCCAGTATTACACACTGGTTTTCTGTGGCACACAATGAGAGACAGATGCCACACACAGCAATGGCACAGAGGCAGACTTGCCAATCTTTATCTCCCACTATTTTTTTTTTTCAGGGAGAAATTACAAAAAAAAAATGGCCAAGTATTACACACTGGTTTTCTGTGGCACACAATGAGAGACAGATGCCACACACAGCAATGGCACAGAGGCAGACTTGCCAATCTTTATCTCCCACTATTTATTTTTTTTTTTCAGGGAGAATTTACAAAAAAAAAAAATATGGCCCAGTATTACACACTGGTTTTCTGTGGCACACAATGAGAGACAGATGCCACACACAGCAATGGCACAGAGGCAGACTTGCCAATCTTTATCTCCCACTATTTATTTTTTTCCGGGGAGAATTTACAAAAAATGGCCCAGTATTACACACTGGTTTTCTGTGGCACACTATGAGAGACAGATGCCACACACAGCAATGGCACAGAGGCAGACTTGCCAATCTTTATCTCCCACTATTTATTTTTTTATTTTTTTTCAGGGAGAATTTACAAAAAAAAAAATGGCCCAGTATTACACACTGGTTTTCTGTGGCACACAATGAGAGACAGATGCCACACACAGCAATGGCACAGAGGCAGACTTGCCAATCTTTATCTCCCACTGTTTATTTATTTTTTTTCAGGGAGAATTTACAAAAAAAAAAATGGCCCAGTATTACACACTGGTTTTCTGTGCCACACTATGAGAGACAGATGCCACACACAGCAATGGCACAGAGGCAGACTTGCCAATCTTTATCTCCCACTATTTTTTTTTCAGGGAGAATTTACAAAAAAAAAATATGGCCCAGTATTACACACTGGTTTTCTGTGGCACACAATGAGAGACAAATGCCACACACAGCAATGGTACAGAGGCAGACTTGCCAATCTTTATCTCCCACTATTTATTTTTTTTTTTTCAGGGAGAATTTACAAAAAAAAAAAATGGCCCAGTATTACACACTGGTTTTGTGTGGCACACTATGAGAAACAGATGCCACACACAGCAATGGCACAGAGGCAGACTTGCCAATCTTTATGTCCCACTATTTATTTATTTTTTTTTCAGGGAGAATTTACACACAAAAAAATGGCCCAGTATTACACACTGGTTTTCTGTGGCACACTATGAGAGACAGATGCCACACACAGCAATGGCACAGAGGCAGACTTGCAAATCTTTATCTCCCACTATTTTTTTTTTCAGGGAGAATTTACAAAAAAAAAATGGCCCAGTATTACACACTGGTTTTCTGTGGCACACTATGAGAGACAGATGCCACACACAACAATGGCACAGAGGCAGACTTGCCAATCTTTATCTCCCACTATTTATTTTTTTTTTTCAGGTACAATTTACAAAAAAAAAAATGGCCCAGTATTTCACACTGGTTTTCTGTGGCACACAATGAGAGACAGATGCCACACACAGCAATGGCACAGAGGCAGACTTGCCAATCTTTATCTCCTACTATTTATTTTTTTTTTTTCATGGAGAATTTACAAAAAAATAAAAACGGCCCAGTATTACACACTGGTTTTCTGTGGCACACAATGAGAGACAGATGCCACACACAGCAATGGCACAGAGGCAGACTTGCCAATCTTTATCTCCCACTATTTATTTTTTTTTTCCAGGGAGAATTTACAAAAAAAAAATGGCCCAGTATTACACACTGGTTTTCTGTGGCACACTATGAGAGACAGATGCCACACACAGCAATGGCACAGAGGCAGACTTGCCAATCTTTATCTCCTACTATTTATTTATTTTTTTTCATGGAGAATTTACAAAAAAATAAAAACGGCCCAGTATTACACACTGGTTTTCTGTGGAACACAATGAGAGACAGATGCCACACACAGCAATGGCACAGAGGCAGACTTGCCAATCTTTATCTCCCACTATTTTTTTTTTTTTTTCAGGTACAATTTACAAAAAAAAAAAAATGGCCCAGTATTACACACTGGTTTTCTGTGGCACACAATGAGAGACAGATGCCACACACAGCAATGGCACAGAGGCAGACTTGCCAATCTTTATCTCCTACTATTTATTTATTTTTTTTCATGGCGAATTTACAAAAAAATAAAAACGGCCCAGTATTACACACTGGTTTTCTGTGGCACACAATGAGAGACAGATGCCACACACAGCAATGGCACAGAGGCAGACTTGCCAATCTTTATCTCCCACTATTTTTTTTTTTTCCAGGGAGAATTTACAAAAAAAAAATGGCCCAGTATTACACACTGGTTTTCTGTGGCACACTATGAGAGACAGATGCCACACACAGCAATGGCACAGAGGCAGACTTGCCAATCTTTATCTCCCACTATTTATTTATTTTTTTCAGGGAGAATTAAAAAAAAAAAAAAATATGGCCCAGTATTACACACTGGTTTTCTGTGGCACACAATGAGAGACAGATGCCACACACAGCAATGGCACAGAGGCAGACTTGCCAATCTTTATCTCCCACTATTTATTTTTTTTTTTTCAGGGAGAATTTACAAAAAAAAAAAAAAATGGCCCAGTATTACACACTGGTTTTCTGTGGCACACTATGAGAGACAGATGCCCCACACAGCAATGGCACAGAGGCAAACTTGCAAATCTTTATCTCCCACTATTTATTTATTTTTTTTCAGGGAGAATTTACAAAAAAAAAAAAAATGGCCCAGTATTACACACTGGTTTTCTGTGGCACACTATGAGAGACAGATACCACACACAGCAATGGCACAGAGGCACACTTGCCAATCTTTATCTCCCACTATTTATTTTTTTTTTTTTCAGGGAGAATTTTCAAAAAAAAAAAAAATGGCCCAGTATTACACACTGGTTTTCTGTGGCACACTATGAGAGACAGATGCCACACACAGCAATGGCACAGAGGCAGACTTGCCAATCTTTATCTCCCACTATTTATTTATTTATTTTTTTTCAGGGAGAATTAAAAAAAAAAAAATGGCCCAGTATTACACACTGGTTTTCTGTGGCACACAATGAGAGACAGATGCCACACACAGCAATGGCACAGAGGCAGACTTGCCAATCTTTATCTCCCACTATTTATTTTTTTTCAGGGAGAATTTACAAAAAAAAATGGCCCAGTATTACACACTGGTTTTCTGTGGCACACAATGAGAGACAGATGCCACACACAGCAATGGCACAGAGGCAGACTTGCCAATCTTTATCTCCCACTATTTATTTTTTTTCAGGGAGAATTTACAAAAAAAAATGGCCCAGTATTACACACTGGTTTTCTGTGGCACACAATGAGAGACAGATGCCACACACAGCAATGGCACAGAGGCAGACTTGCCAATCTTTATCTCCCACTATTTATTTTTTTTTTTCAGGGAGAATTTACAAAAAAAAAAAATATGGCCCAGTATTACACACTGGTTTTCTGTGGCACACAATGAGAGACAGATGCCACACACAGCAATGGCACAGAGGCAGACTTGCCAATCTTTATCTCCCACTATTTATTTTTTTCCAGGGAGAATTTACAAAAAATGGCCCAGTATTACACACTGGTTTTCTGTGGCACACTATGAGAGACAGATGCCACACACAGCAATGGCACAGAGGCAGACTTGCCAATCTTTATCTCCCACTATTTATTTTTTTATTTTTTTTCAGGGAGAATTTACAAAAAAAAAAATGGCCCAGTATTACACACTGGTTTTCTGTGGCACACAATGAGAGACAGATGCCACACACAGCAATGGCACAGAGGCAGACTTGCCAATCTTTATCTCCCACTGTTTATTTATTTTTTTTCAGGGAGAATTTACAAAAAAAAAAATGGCCCAGTATTACACACTGGTTTTCTGTGCCACACTATGAGAGACAGATGCCACACACAGCAATGGCACAGAGGCAGACTTGCCAATCTTTATCTCCCACTATTTTTTTTTCAGGGAGAATTTACAAAAAAAAAATATGGCCCAGTATTACACACTGGTTTTCTGTGGCACACAATGAGAGACAAATGCCACACACAGCAATGGTACAGAGGCAGACTTGCCAATCTTTATCTCCCACTATTTATTTTTTTTTTTTCAGGGAGAATTTACAAAAAAAAAAAATGGCCCAGTATTACACACTGGTTTTGTGTGGCACACTATGAGAAACAGATGCCACACACAGCAATGGCACAGAGGCAGACTTGCCAATCTTTATGTCCCACTATTTATTTTTTTTTTTTTCAGGGAGAATTTACACACAAAAAAATGGCCCAGTATTACACACTGGTTTTCTGTGGCACACTATGAGAGACAGATGCCACACACAGCAATGGCACAGAGGCAGACTTGCAAATCTTTATCTCCCACTATTTTTTTTTTCAGGGAGAATTTACAAAAAAAAAATGGCCCAGTATTACACACTGGTTTTCTGTGGCACACAATGAGAGACAGATGCCACACACAGCAATGGCACAGAGGCAGACTTGCCAATCTTTATCTCCCACTATTTATTTTTTTTCAGGGAGAATTTACAAAAAAAAATGGCCCAGTATTACACACTGGTTTTCTGTGGCACACAATGAGAGACAGATGCCACACACAGCAATGGCACAGAGGCAGACTTGCCAATCTTTATCTCCCACTATTTTTTTTTTTCAGGGAGAAATTACAAAAAAAAAATGGCCAAGTATTACACACTGGTTTTCTGTGGCACACAATGAGAGACAGATGCCACACACAGCAATGGCACAGAGGCAGACTTGCCAATCTTTATCTCCCACTATTTATTTTTTTTTTCAGGGAGAATTTACAAAAAAAAAAAATATGGCCCAGTATTACACACTGGTTTTCTGTGGCACACAATGAGAGACAGATGCCACACACAGCAATGGCACAGAGGCAGACTTGCCAATCTTTATCTCCCACTATTTATTTTTTTCCAGGGAGAATTTACAAAAAATGGCCCAGTATTACACACTGGTTTTCTGTGGCACACTATGAGAGACAGATGCCACACACAGCAATGGCACAGAGGCAGACTTGCCAATCTTTATCTCCCACTATTTATTTTTTTATTTTTTTTCAGGGAGAATTTACAAAAAAAAAAATGGCCCAGTATTACACACTGGTTTTCTGTGGCACACAATGAGAGACAGATGCCACACACAGCAATGGCACAGAGGCAGACTTGCCAATCTTTATCTCCCACTGTTTATTTATTTTTTTTCAGGGAGAATTTACAAAAAAAAAAATGGCCCAGTATTACACACTGGTTTTCTGTGCCACACTATGAGAGACAGATGCCACACACAGCAATGGCACAGAGGCAGACTTGCCAATCTTTATCTCCCACTATTTTTTTTTCAGGGAGAATTTACAAAAAAAAAATATGGCCCAGTATTACACACTGGTTTTCTGTGGCACACAATGAGAGACAAATGCCACACACAGCAATGGTACAGAGGCAGACTTGCCAATCTTTATCTCCCACTATTTATTTTTTTTTTTTCAGGGAGAATTTACAAAAAAAAAAAATGGCCCAGTATTACACACTGGTTTTGTGTGGCACACTATGAGAAACAGATGCCACACACAGCAATGGCACAGAGGCAGACTTGCCAATCTTTATGTCCCACTATTTATTTTTTTTTTTTTCAGGGAGAATTTACACACAAAAAAATGGCCCAGTATTACACACTGGTTTTCTGTGGCACACTATGAGAGACAGATGCCACACACAGCAATGGCACAGAGGCAGACTTGCAAATCTTTATCTCCCACTATTTTTTTTTTCAGGGAGAATTTACAAAAAAAAAATGGCCCAGTATTACACACTGGTTTTCTGTGGCACACTATGAGAGACAGATGCCACACACAACAATGGCACAGAGGCAGACTTGCCAATCTTTATCTCCCACTATTTATTTTTTTTTTTCAGGTACAATTTACAAAAAAAAAAATGGCCCAGTATTACACACTGGTTTTCTGTGGCACACAATGAGAGACAGATGCCACACACAGCAATGGCACAGAGGCAGACTTGCCAATCTTTATCTCCTACTATTTATTTTTTTTTTTTCATGGAGAATTTACAAAAAAATAAAAACGGCCCAGTATTACACACTGGTTTTCTGTGGCACACAATGAGAGACAGATGCCACACACAGCAATGGCACAGAGGCAGACTTGCCAATCTTTATCTCCCACTATTTATTTTTTTTTTCCAGGGAGAATTTACAAAAAAAAAATGGCCCAGTATTACACACTGGTTTTCTGTGGCACACTATGAGAGACAGATGCCACACACAGCAATGGCACAGAGGCAGACTTGCCAATCTTTATCTCCCACTATTTATTTATTTTTTTCAGGGAGAATTAAAAAAAAAAAATATATGGCCCAGTATTACACACTGGTTTTCTGTGGCACACAATGAGAGACAGATGCCACACACAGCAATGGCACAGAGGCAGACTTGCCAATCTTTATCTCCTACTATTTATTTATTTTTTTTCATGGAGAATTTACAAAAAAATAAAAACGGCCCAGTATTACACACTGGTTTTCTGTGGCACACAATGAGAGACAGATGCCACACACAGCAATGGCACAGAGGCAGACTTGCCAATCTTTATCTCCCACTATTTATTTATTTTTTTCAGGTACAATTTACAAAAAAAAAAAAATGGCCCAGTATTACACACTGGTTTTCTGTGGCACACAATGAGAGACAGATGCCACACACAGCAATGGCACAGAGGCAGACTTGCCAATCTTTATCTCCTACTATTTATTTATTTTTTTTCATGGAGAATTTACAAAAAAATAAAAACGGCCCAGTATTACACACTGGTTTTCTGTGGCACACAATGAGAGACAGATGCCACACACAGCAATGGCACAGAGGCAGACTTGCCAATCTTTATCTCCCACTATTTTTTTTTTTTTTCCAGGGAGAATTTACAAAAAAAAATGGCCCAGTATTACACACTGGTTTTCTGTGGCACACTATGAGATACAGATGCCACACACAGCAATGGCACAGAGGCAGACTTGCCAATCTTTATCTCCCACTATTTTTTTAATTTTTTTCAGGGAGAATTAAAAAAAAAAAAAATATGGCCCATTATTACACACTGGTTTTCTGTGGCACACAATGAGAGACAGATGCCACACACAGCAATGGCACAGAGGCAGACTTGCCAATCTTTATCTCCCACTATTTATTCATTTTTTTTCAGGGAGAATTTACAAAAAAAAAAAAAAATGGCCCAGTATTACACACTGGTTTTCTGTGGCACACTATGAGAGACAGATGCCACACACAGCAATGGCACAGAGGCAAACTTGCAAATCTTTATCTCCCACTATTTATTTATTTTTTTTCAGGGAGAATTTACAAAAAAAAAAAAATGGCCCAGTATTACACACTGGTTTTCTGTGGCACACTATGAGAGACAGATGCCACACACAGCAATGGCACACAGGCAGACTTGCCAATCTTTATCTCCCACTATTTATTTATTTATTTATTTTTTTTCAGGGAGAATTAAAAAAAAAAAAAATGGCCCAGTATTACACACTGGTTTTCTGTGGCACACAATGAGAGACAGATGCCACACACAGCAATGGCACAGAGGCAGACTTGCCAATCTTTATCTCCCACTATTTATTTTTTTTCAGGGAGAATTTACAAAAAAAAAATGGCCCAGTATTACACACTGGTTTTCTGTGGCACACAATGAGAGACAGATGCCACACACAGCAATGGCACAGAGGCAGACTTGCCAATCTTTATCTCCCACTATTTTTTTTTTCAGGGAGAAATTACAAAAAAAAAAATGGCCAAGTATTACACACTGGTTTTCTGTGGCACACAATGAGAGACAGATGCCACACACAGCAATGGCACAGAGGCAGACTTGCCAATCTTTATCTCCCACTATTTATTTTTTTTTTCAGGGAGAATTTACAAAAAAAAAAAATATGGCCCAGTATTACACACTGGTTTTCTGTGGCACACAATGAGAGACAGATGCCACACACAGCAATGGCACAGAGGCAGACTTGCCAATCTTTATCTCCCACTATTTATTTTTTTCCAGGGAGAATTTACAAAAAATGGCCCAGTATTACACACTGGTTTTCTGTGGCACACTATGAGAGACAGATGCCACACACAGCAATGGCACAGAGGCAGACTTGCCAATCTTTATCTCCCACTATTTATTTTTTTATTTTTTTTCAGGGAGAATTTACAAAAAAAAAAATGGCCCAGTATTACACACTGGTTTTCTGTGGCACACAATGAGAGACAGATGCCACACACAGCAATGGCACAGAGGCAGACTTGCCAATCTTTATCTCCCACTGTTTATTTTTTTTTTTTCAGGGAGAATTTACAAAAAAAAAATGGCCCAGTATTACACACTGGTTTTCTGTGCCACACTATGAGAGACAGATGCCACACACAGCAATGGCACAGAGGCAGACTTGCCAATCTTTATCTCCCACTATTTTTTTTTTCAGGGAGAATTTACAAAAAAAAAATATGGCCCAGTATTACACACTGGTTTTCTGTGGCACACAATGAGAGACAAATGCCACACACAGCAATGGCACAGAGGCAGACTTGCCAATCTTTATCTCCCACTATTTATTTATTTTTTTTCAGGGAGAATTTACAAAAAAAAAAAATGGCCCAGTATTACACACTGGTTTTGTGTGGCACACTATGAGAAACAGATGCCACACACAGCAATGGCACAGAGGCAGACTTGCCAATCTTTATGTCCCACTATTTATTTATTTTTTTTTCAGGGAGAATTTACACACAAAAAAATGGCCCAGTATTACACACTGGTTTTCTGTGGCACACTATGAGAGACAGATGCCACACACAGCAATGGCACAGAGGCAGACTTGCAAATCTTTATCTCCCACTATTTTTTTTTTTCAGGGAGAATTTACAAAAAAAAAATGGCCCAGTATTACACACTGGTTTTCTGTGGCACACTATGAGAGACAGATGCCACACACAGCAATGGCACAGAGGCAGACTTGCCAATCTTTATCTCCCACTATTTATTTTTTTTTTTCAGGTACAATTTACAAAAAAAAAAAATGGCCCAGTATTACACACTGGTTTTCTGTGGCACACAATGAGAGACAGATGCCACACACAGCAATGGCACAGAGGCAGACTTGCCAATCTTTATCTCCTACTATTTATTTATTTTTTTTCATGGAGAATTTACAAAAAAATAAAAACGGCCCAGTATTACACACTGGTTTTCTGTGGCACACAATGAGAGACAGATGCCACACACAGCAATGGCACAGAGGCAGACTTGCCAATCTTTATCTCCCACTATTTATTTTTTTTTTCCAGGGAGAATTTACAAAAAAAAAATGGCCCAGTATTACACACTGGTTTTCTGTGGCACACTATGAGAGACAGATGCCACACACAGCAATGGCACAGAGGCAGACTTGCCAATCTTTATCTCCCACTATTTATTTATTTTTTTCAGGGAGAATTAAAAAAAAAAAATATATGGCCCATTATTACACACTGGTTTTCTGTGGCACACAATGAGAGACAGATGCCACACACAGCAATGGCACAGAGGCAGACTTGCCAATCTTTATCTCCCACTATTTATTTATTTTTTTTCAGGGAGAATTTACAAAAAAAAAAAAATGGCCCAGTATTACACACTGGTTTTCTGTGGCACACTATGAGAGACAGATGCCACACACAGCAATGGCACAGAGGCAAACTTGCAAATCTTTATCTCCCACTATTTATTTATTTTTTTTCAGGGAGAATTTACAAAAAAAAAAAAATGGCCCAGTATTACACACTGGTTTTCTGTGGCACACTATGAGAGACAGATACCACACACAGCAATGGCACAGAGGCAGACTTGCCAATCTTTATCTCCCACTATTTATTTTTTTTTTTTTCAGGGAGAATT
The DNA here is from genome assembly GCF_051348905.1 of Ranitomeya variabilis. Classification (NCBI taxonomy): domain Eukaryota; kingdom Metazoa; phylum Chordata; class Amphibia; order Anura; family Dendrobatidae; genus Ranitomeya; species Ranitomeya variabilis. The sequence continues at coordinate 65,510 of NW_027508152.1, read as the reverse complement.
TAAAAAAAAAAAAAAAAATGGCCCAGTATTACACACTGGTTTTCTGTGGCACACTATGAGAGACAGATGCCACACACAGCAATGGCACAGAGGCAGACTTGCCAATCTTTATCTCCCACTATTTATTTATTTATTTTTTTTCAGGGAGAATTTAAAAGAAAAATGGCCCAGTATTACACACTGGTTTTCTGTGGCACACAATGAGAGACAGATGCCACACACAGCAATGGCACAGAGGCAGACTTGCCAATCTTTATCTCCCACTATTTATTTTTTTTCAGGGAGAATTTACAAAAAAAAAATGGCCCAGTATTACACACTGGTTTTCTGTGGCACACAATGAGAGACAGATGCCACACACAGCAATGGCACAGAGGCAGACTTGCCAATCTTTATCTCCCACTATTTTTTTTTCAGGGAGAATTTACAAAAAAAAAAATGGCCAAGTATTACACACTGGTTTTCTGTGGCACACAATGAGAGACAGATGCCACACACAGCAATGGCACAGAGGCAGACTTGCCAATCTTTATCTCCCACTATTTATTTTTTTTTTCAGGGAGAATTTACAAAAAAAAAAAATATGGCCCAGTATTACACACTGGTTTTCTGTGGCACACAATGAGAGACAGATGCCACACACAGCAATGGCACAGAGGCAGACTTGCCAATCTTTATCTCCCACTATTTATTTTTTTCCAGGGAGAATTTACAAAAAATGGCCCAGTATTACACACTGGTTTTCTGTGGCACACTATGAGAGACAGATGCCACACACAGCAATGGCACAGAGGCAGACTTGCCAATCTTTATCTCCCACTATTTTTTTTTTCAGGGAGAATTTACAAAAAAAAAAAATATGGCCCAGTATTACACACTGGTTTTCTGTGGCACACAATGAGAGACAGATGCCACACACAGCAATGGCACAGAGGCAGACTTGCCAATCTTTATCTCCCACTATTTTTTATTTTTTCAGGGAGAATTTAAAAAAAAAATGGCCCAGTATTACACACTGGTTTTCTGTGGCACACAATGAGAGACAGATGCCACACACAGCAATGGCACAGAGGCAGACTTGCCAATCTTTATCTCCCACTATTTATTTTTTTTCAGGGAGAATTTACAAAAAAAAAATGGCCCAGTATTACACACTGGTTTTCTGTGGCACACAATGAGAGACAGATGCCACACACAGCAATGGCACAGAGGCAGACTTGCCAATCTTTATCTCCCACTATTTATTTATTTTTTTCAGGGAGAATTAAAAAAAAAAAAATATGGCCCAGTATTACACACTGGTTTTCTGTGGCACACAATGAGAGACAGATGCCACACACAGCAATGGCACAGAGGCAGACTTGCCAATCTTTATCTCCCACTATTTATTTTTTTTTTTCAGGGAGAATTTACAAAAAAAAAAAATGGCCCAGTATTACACACTGGTTTTCTGTGGCACACTATGAGAGACAGATGCCACACACAGCAATGGCACAGAGGCAAACTTGCAAATCTTTATCTCCCACTATTTATTTATTTTTTTTCAGGGAGAATTTACAAAAAAAAAATGGCCCAGTATTACACACTGGTTTTCTGTGGCACACTATGAGAGACAGATACCACACACAGCAATGGCACAGAGGCAGACTTGCCAATCTTTATCTCCCACTATTTATTTTTTTTTTTTCAGGGAGAATTTTCAAAAAAAAAAAATGGCCCAGTATTACACACTGGTTTTCTGTGGCACACTATGAGAGACAGATGCCACACACAGCAATGGCACAGAGGCAGACTTGCCAATCTTTATCTCCCACTATTTATTTTTTTTCAGGGAGAATTTACAAAAAAAAATGGCCCAGTATTACACACTGGTTTTCTGTGGCACACAATGAGAGACAGATGCCACACACAGCAATAGCACAGAGGCAGACTTGCCAATCTTTATCTCCCACTATTTTTTTTTTCAGGGAGAATTTACAAAAAAAAAATGGCCAAGTATTACACACTGGTTTTCTGTGGCACACAATGAGAGACAGATGCCACACACAGCAATGGCACAGAGGCAGACTTGCCAATCTTTATCTCCCACTATTTATTTTTTTTTTCAGGGAGAATTTACAAAAAAAAAAAAATATGGCCCAGTATTACACACTGGTTTTCTGTGGCACACAATGAGAGACAGATGCCACACACAGCAATGGCACAGAGGCAGACTTGCCAATCTTTATCTCCCACTATTTATTTTTTTCCAGGGAGAATTTACAAAAAATGGCCCAGTATTACACACTGGTTTTCTGTGGCACACTATGAGAGACAGATGCCACACACAGCAATGGCACAGAGGTAGACTTGCCTATCTTTATCTCCCACTATTTTTTTTTCAGGGAGAATTTACAAAAAAAAAAATATGGCCCAGTATTACACACTGGTTTTCTGTGGCACACAATGAGAGACAGATGCCACACACAGCAATGGCACAGAGGCAGACTTGCCAATCTTTATCTCCCACTATTTTTTATTTTTTCAGGGAGAATTTAAAAAAAAAAAAATGGCCCAGTATTACACACTGGTTTTCTGTGGCACACAATGAGAGACAGATGCCACACACAGCAATGGCACAGAGGCAGACTTGCCTATCTTTATCTCCCACAATTTTTTTTTTCAGGGAGAATTTACAAAAAAAAAAAATATGGCCCAGTATTACACACTGGTTTTCTGTGGCACACAATGAGAGACAGATGCCACACACAGCAATGGCACAGAGGCAGACTTGCCAATCTTTATCTCCCACTATTTTTTATTTTTTCAGGGAGAATTTAAAAAAAAAAAATGGCCCAGTATTACACACTGGTTTTCTGTGGCACACAATGAGAGACAGATGCCACACACAGCAATGGCACAGAGGCAGACTTGCCAATCTTTATCTCCCACTATTTTTTTTTTTTCAGGGAGAATTTACAAAAAAAAATGGCCCAGTATTACACACAGGTTTTCTGTGGCACACAATGAGAGACAGATGCCACACACAGCAATGGCACAGAGGCAGACTTGCCAATCTTTATCTCCCACTATTTTTTTTTCAGGGAGAATTTACAAAAAAAAAAAATATGGCCCAGTATTACACACAGGTTTTCTGTGGCACACAATGAGAGACAGATGCCACACACAGCAATGGCACAGAGGCAGACTTGCCAATCTTTATCTCCCACTATTTATTTTTTTTTTTCAGGGAGAATTTACAAAAAAAAAAATGGCCCAGTATTACACACTGGTTTTCTGTGGCACACTATGAGAGACAGATGCCACACACAGCAATGGCACAGAGGCAAACTTGCAAATCTTTATCTCCCACTATTTATTTATTTTTTTCAGGGAGAATTAAAAAAAAAAAAATATGGCCCAGTATTACACACTGGTTTTCTGTGGCACACAATGAGAGACAGATGCCACACACAGCAATGGCACAGAGGCAGACTTGCCAATCTTTATCTCCCACTATTTATTTTTTTTTTTTTCAGGGAGAATTTACAAAAAAAAAAAATGGCCCAGTATTACACACTGGTTTTCTGTGGCACACTATGAGAGACAGATGCCACACACAGCAATGGCACAGAGGCAAACTTGCAAATCTTTATCTCCCACTATTTATTTATTTTTTTTCAGGGAGAATTTACAAAAAAAAAAATGGCCCAGTATTACACACTGGTTTTCTGTGGCACACTATGAGAGACAGATACCACACACAGCAATGGCACAGAGGCAGACTTGCCAATCTTTATCTCCCACTATTTATTTATTTTTTTTCAGGGAGAATTTTCAAAAAAAAAAAAATGGCCCAGTATTACACACTGGTTTTCTGTGGCACACTATGAGAGACAGATGCCACACACAGCAATGGCACAGAGGCAGACTTGCCAATCTTTATCTCCCACTATTTATTTTTTTTCAGGGAGAATTTACAAAAAAAAATGGCCCAGTATTACACACTGGTTTTCTGTGGCACACAATGAGAGACAGATGCCACACACAGCAATAGCACAGAGGCAGACTTGCCAATCTTTATCTCCCACTATTTTTTTTTTCAGGGAGAATTTACAAAAAAAAAATGGCCAAGTATTACACACTGGTTTTCTGTGGCACACAATGAGAGACAGATGCCACACACAGCAATGGCACAGAGGCAGACTTGCCAATCTTTATCTCCCACTATTTATTTTTTTTTTCAGGGAGAATTTACAAAAAAAAAAAAATATGGCCCAGTATTACACACTGGTTTTCTGTGGCACACAATGAGAGACAGATGCCACACACAGCAATGGCACAGAGGCAGACTTGCCAATCTTTATCTCCCACTATTTATTTTTTTCCAGGGAGAATTTACAAAAAATGGCCCAGTATTACACACTGGTTTTCTGTGGCACACTATGAGAGACAGATGCCACACACAGCAATGGCACAGAGGTAGACTTGCCTATCTTTATCTCCCACTATTTTTTTTTTCAGGGAGAATTTACAAAAAAAAAAATATGGCCCAGTATTACACACTGGTTTTCTGTGGCACACAATGAGAGACAGATGCCACACACAGCAATGGCACAGAGGCAGACTTGCCAATCTTTATCTCCCACTATTTTTTATTTTTTCAGGGAGAATTTAAAAAAAAAAAAATGGCCCAGTATTACACACTGGTTTTCTGTGGCACACAATGAGAGACAGATGCCACACACAGCAATGGCACAGAGGCAGACTTGCCTATCTTTATCTCCCACTATTTTTTTTTTCAGGGAGAATTTACAAAAAAAAAAAATATGGCCCAGTATTACACACTGGTTTTCTGTGGCACACAATGAGAGACAGATGCCACACACAGCAATGGCACAGAGGCAGACTTGCCAATCTTTATCTCCCACTATTTTTTATTTTTTCAGGGAGAATTTAAAAAAAAAAAATGGCCCAGTATTACACACTGGTTTTCTGTGGCACACAATGAGAGACAGATGCCACACACAGCAATGGCACAGAGGCAGACTTGCCAATCTTTATCTCCCACTATTTTTTTTTTTCAGGGAGAATTTACAAAAAAAAATGGCCCAGTATTACACACAGGTTTTCTGTGGCACACAATGAGAGACAGATGCCACACACAGCAATGGCACAGAGGCAGACTTGCCAATCTTTATCTCCCACTATTTTTTTTTCAGGGAGAATTTACAAAAAAAAAAAATATGGCCCAGTATTACACACTGGTTTTTTGTGGCACACAATGAGAGACAGATGCCACACACAGCAATGGCACAGAGGCAGACTTGCCAATCTTTATCTCCCACTATTTTTTATTTTTTCAGGGAGAATTTACAAAAAAAAAAATGGCCCAGTATTACACACTGGTTTTCTGTGGCACACTATGAGAGACAGATGCCACACACAGCAATGGCACAGAGGCAGACTTGCCAATCTTTATCTCCCACTATTTATTTTTTTATTTTTTTTCAGGGAGAATTTACAAAAAAAAAATGGCCCAGTATTACACACTGGTTTTCTGTGGCACACAATGAGAGACAGATGCCACACACAGCAATGGCACAGAGGCAGACTTGCCAATCTTTATCTCCCACTGTTTATTTATTTTTTTTTCAGGGAGAATTTTCAAAAAAAAAAAATGGCCCAGTATTACACACTGGTTTTCTGTGGCACACTATGAGAGACAGATGCCACACACAGCAATGGCACAGAGGCAGACTTGCCAATCTTTATCTCCCACTATTTATTTATTTATTTTTTTTCAGGGAGAATTTAAAAAAAAAAATGGCCCAGTATTACACACTGGTTTTCTGTGGCACACAATGAGAGACAGATGCCACACACAGCAATGGCACAGAGGCAGACTTGCCAATCTTTATCTCCCACTGTTTATTTATTTTTTTTCAGGGAGAATTTACAAAAAAAAAAAAATGGCCCAGTATTACACACTGGTTTTCTGTGCCACACTATGAAAGACAGATGCCACACACAGCAATGGCACAGAGGCAGACTTGCCAATCTTTATCTCCCACTATTTTTTTTTTCAGGGAGAATTTACAAAAAAAAAATATGGCCCAGTATTACACACTGGTCTTCTGTGGCACACAATGAGAAACAAATGCCACACACAGCAATGGCACAGAGGCAGACTTGCCAATCTTTATCTCCCACTATTTATTTATTTTTTTTCAGGGAGAATTTACAAAAAAAAAAAAATGGCCCAGTATTACACACTGGTTTTGTGTGGCACACTATGAGAAACAGATGCCACACACAGCAATGGCACAGAGGCAGACTTGCCAATCTTTATCTCCCACTATTTATTTTTTTTCAGGGAGAATTTACACAAAAAAAAATGGCCCAGTATTACACACTGGTTTTCTGTGGCACACTATGAGAGACAGATGCCACACACAGCAATAGCACAGAGGCAGACTTGCAAATCTTTATCTCCCACTATTTTTTTTTTCAGGGAGAATTTACAAAAAAAAATGGCCCAGTATTACACACTGGTTTTCTGTGGCACACTATGAGAGACAGATGCCACACACAGCAATGGCACAGAGGCAGACTTGCCAATCTTTATCTCCCACTATTTATTTTTTTTTTCAGGTACAATTTACAAAAAAAAAATGGCCCAGTATTACACACTGGTTTTCTGTGGCACACAATGAGAGACAGATGCCACACACAGCAATGGCACAGAGGCAGACTTGCCAATCTTTATCTCCCACTATTTATTTATTTTTTTTCAGGGAGAATTTACAAAAAAAAAAAAATGGCCCAGTATTACACACTGGTTTTCTGTGGCACACTATGAGAGACAGATGCCACACACAGCAATGGCACAGAGGCAAACTTACAAATCTTTATCTCCCACTATTTATTTATTTTTTTTCAGGGAGAATTTACAAAAAAAAAAAAATGGCCCAGTATTACACACTGGTTTTCTGTGGCACACTATGAGAGACAGATACCACACACAGCAATGGCACAGAGGCAGACTTGCCAATCTTTATCTCCCACTATTTATTTTTTTTTTTTTCAGGGAGAATTTAAAAAAAAAAAAATATGGCCCAGTATTACACACTGGTTTTCTGTGGCACACAATGAGAGACAGATGCCACACACAGCAATGGCACAGAGGCAGACTTGCCAATCTTTATCTCCCACTATTTTTTATTTTTTCAGGGAGAATTAAAAAAAAAAAAAATGGCCCAGTATTACACACTGGTTTTCTGTGGCACACAATGAGAGACAGATGCCACACACAGCAATGGCACAGAGGCAGACTTGCCTATCTTTATCTCCCACTATTTTTTTTTTCAGGGAGAATTTACAAAAAAAAAAAATATGGCCCAGTATTACACACTGGTTTTCTGTGGCACACAATGAGAGACAGATGCCACACACAGCAATGGCACAGAGGCAGACTTGCCAATCTTTATCTCCCACTATTTTTTATTTTTTCAGGGAGAATTTAAAAAAAAAAATGGCCCAGTATTACACACTGGTTTTCTGTGGCACACAATGAGAGACAGATGCCACACACAGCAATGGCACAGAGGCAGACTTGCCAATCTTTATCTCCCACTATTTTTTTTTTTCAGGGAGAATTTACAAAAAAAAATGGCCCAGTATTACACACAGGTTTTCTGTGGCACACAATGAGAGACAGATGCCACACACAGCAATGGCACAGAGGCAGACTTGCCAATCTTTATCTCCCACTATTTTTTATTTTTTCAGGGAGAATTTACAAAAAAAAAAATGGCCCAGTATTACACACTGGTTTTCTGTGGCACACTATGAGAGACAGATGCCACACACAGCAATGGCACAGAGGCAGACTTGCCAATCTTTATCTCCCACTATTTATTTTTTTATTTTTTTTCAGGGAGAATTTACAAAAAAAAAATGGCCCAGTATTACACACTGGTTTTCTGTGGCACACAATGAGAGACAGATGCCACACACAGCAATGGCACAGAGGCAGACTTGCCAATCTTTATCTCCCACTGTTTATTTATTTTTTTTTCAGGGAGAATTTTCAAAAAAAAAAAAATGGCCCAGTATTACACACTGGTTTTCTGTGGCACACTATGAGAGACAGATGCCACACACAGCAATGGCACAGAGGCAGACTTGCCAATCTTTATCTCCCACTATTTATTTATTTTTTTTTTTTCAGGGAGAATTTAAAAAAAAAAAATGGCCCAGTATTACACACTGGTTTTCTGTGGCACACAATGAGAGACAGATGCCACACACAGCAATGGCACAGAGGCAGACTTGCCAATCTTTATCTCCCACTGTTTATTTATTTTTTTTCAGGGAGAATTTACAAAAAAAAAAAAATGGCCCAGTATTACACACTGGTTTTCTGTGCCACACTATGAAAGACAGATGCCACACACAGCAATGGAACAGAGGCAGACTTGCCAATCTTTATCTCCCACTATTTATTTATTTTTTTTCAGGGAGAATTTACAAAAAAAAAAAATGGCCCAGTATTACACACTGGTTTTCTGTGGCACACTATGAGAGACAGATGCCACACACAGCAATGGCACAGAGGCAAACTTGCAAATCTTTATCTCCCACTATTTATTTATTTTTTTTCAGGGAGAATTTACAAAAAAAAAAAATGGCCCAGTATTACACACTGGTTTTCTGTGGCACACTATGAGAGACAGATACCACACACAGCAATGGCACAGAGGCAGACTTGCCAATCTTTATCTCCCACTATTTATTTTTTTTTTTTTCAGGGAGAATTTACAAAAAAAAAAATATGGCCCAGTATTACACACTGGTTTTCTGTGGCACACAATGAGAGACAGATGCCACACACAGCAATGGCACAGAGGCAGACTTGCCAATCTTTATCTCCCACTATTTTTTATTTTTTCAGGGAGAATTTAAAAAAAAAAAAATGGCCCAGTATTACACACTGGTTTTCTGTGGCACACAATGAGAGACAGATGCCACACACAGCAATGGCACAGAGGCAGACTTGCCTATCTTTATCTCCCACTATTTTTTTTTTCAGGGAGAATTTACAAAAAAAAAAAATATGGCCCAGTATTACACACTGGTTTTCTGTGGCACACAATGAGAGACAGATGCCACACACAGCAATGGCACAGAGGCAGACTTGCCAATCTTTATCTCCCACTATTTTTTATTTTTTCAGGGAGAATTTAAAAAAAAAAAATGGCCCAGTATTACACACTGGTTTTCTGTGGCACACAATGAGAGACAGATGCCACACACAGCAATGGCACAGAGGCAGACTTGCCAATCTTTATCTCCCACTATTTTTTTTTTTCAGGGAGAATTTACAAAAAAAAATGGCCCAGTATTACACACAGGTTTTCTGTGGCACACAATGAGAGACAGATGCCACACACAGCAATGGCACAGAGGCAGACTTGCCAATCTTTATCTCCCACTATTTTTTTTTCAGGGAGAATTTACAAAAAAAAAAAATATGGCCCAGTATTACACACTGGTTTTTTGTGGCACACAATGAGAGACAGATGCCACACACAGCAATGGCACAGAGGCAGACTTGCCAATCTTTATCTCCCACTATTTTTTATTTTTTCAGGGAGAATTTACAAAAAAAAAAATGGCCCAGTATTACACACTGGTTTTCTGTGGCACACAATGAGAGACAGATGCCACACACAGCAATGGCACAGAGGCAGACTTGCCAATCGTTATCTCCCACTGTTTATTTATTTTTTTTTCAGGGAGAATTTTCAAAAAAAAAAAAATGGCCCAGTATTACACACTGGTTTTCTGTGGCACACTATGAGAGACAGATGCCACACACAGCAATGGCACAGAGGCAGACTTGCCAATCTTTATCTCCCACTATTTATTTATTTATTTTTTTTCAGGGAGAATTTAAAAAAAAAAATGGCCCAGTATTACACACTGGTTTTCTGTGGCACACAATGAGAGACAGATGCCACACACAGCAATGGCACAGAGGCAGACTTGCCAATCTTTATCTCCCACTGTTTATTTATTTTTTTTCAGGGAGAATTTACAAAAAAAAAAAAAATGGCCCAGTATTACACACTGGTTTTCTGTGCCACACTATGAAAGACAGATGCCACACACAGCAATGGCACAGAGGCAGACTTGCCAATCTTTATCTCCCACTATTTTTTTTTTCAGGGAGAATTTACAAAAAAAAAATATGGCCCAGTATTACACACTGGTCTTCTGTGGCACACAATGAGAAACAAATGCCACACACAGCAATGGCACAGAGGCAGACTTGCCAATCTTTATCTCCCACTATTTATTTATTTTTTTTCAGGGAGAATTTACAAAAAAAAAAAAATGGCCCAGTATTACACACTGGTTTTGTGTGGCACACTATGAGAAACAGATGCCACACACAGCAATGGCACAGAGGCAGACTTGCCAATCTTTATCTCCCACTATTTATTTTTTTTCAGGGAGAATTTACACAAAAAAAAATGGCCCAGTATTACACACTGGTTTTCTGTGGCACACTATGAGAGACAGATGCCACACACAGCAATAGCACAGAGGCAGACTTGCAAATCTTTATCTCCCACTATTTTTTTTTTCAGGGAGAATTTACAAAAAAAAATGGCCCAGTATTACACACTGGTTTTCTGTGGCACACTATGAGAGACAGATGCCACACACAGCAATGGCACAGAGGCAGACTTGCCAATCTTTATCTCCCACTATTTATTTTTTTTTTCAGGTACAATTTACAAAAAAATAAATGGCCCAGTATTACACACTGGTTTTCTGTGGCACACAATGAGAGACAGATGCCACACACAGCAATGGCACAGAGGCAGACTTGCCAATCTTTATCTCCCACTATTTATTTATTTTTTTTCAGGGAGAATTTACAAAAAAAAAAAAATGGCCCAGTATTACACACTGGTTTTCTGTGGCACACTATGAGAGACAGATGCCACACACAGCAATGGCACAGAGGCAAACTTGCAAATCTTTATCTCCCACTATTTATTTATTTTTTTTCAGGGAGAATTTACAAAAAAAAAAAAATGGCCCAGTATTACACACTGGTTTTCTGTGGCACACTATGAGAGACAGATACCACACACAGCAATGGCACAGAGGCAGACTTGCCAATCTTTATCTCCCACTATTTATTTTTTTTTTTTTCAGGGAGAATTTAAAAAAAAAAAAAAAATGGCCCAGTATTACACACTGGTTTTCTGTGGCACACTATGAGAGACAGATGCCACACACAGCAATGGCACAGAGGCAGACTTGCCAATCTTTATCTCCCACTATTTATTTATTTATTTTTTTTCAGGGAGAATTTAAAAGAAAAATGGCCCAGTATTACACACTGGTTTTCTGTGGCACACAATGAGAGACAGATGCCACACACAGCAATGGCACAGAGGCAGACTTGCCAATCTTTATCTCCCACTATTTATTTTTTTTCAGGGAGAATTTACAAAAAAAAAATGGCCCAGTATTACACACTGGTTTTCTGTGGCACACAATGAGAGACAGATGCCACACACAGCAATGGCACAGAGGCAGACTTGCCAATCTTTATCTCCCACTATTTTTTTTTCAGGGAGAATTTACAAAAAAAAAAATGGCCAAGTATTACACACTGGTTTTCTGTGGCACACAATGAGAGACAGATGCCACACACAGCAATGGCACAGAGGCAGACTTGCCAATCTTTATCTCCCACTATTTATTTTTTTTTTCAGGGAGAATTTACAAAAAAAAAAAAGTATGGCCCAGTATTACACACTGGTTTTCTGTGGCACACAATGAGAGACAGATGCCACACACAGCAATGGCACAGAGGCAGACTTGCCAATCTTTATCTCCCACTATTTATTTTTTTCCAGGGAGAATTTACAAAAAATGGCCCAGTATTACACACTGGTTTTCTGTGGCACACTATGAGAGACAGATGCCACACACAGCAATGGCACAGAGGCAGACTTGCCAATCTTTATCTCCCACTATTTTTTTTTTCAGGGAGAATTTACAAAAAAAAAAAAATATGGCCCAGTATTACACACTGGTTTTCTGTGGCACACAATGAGAGACAGATGCCACACACAGCAATGGCACAGAGGCAGACTTGCCAATCTTTATCTCCCACTATTTTTTATTTTTTCAGGGAGAATTTAAAAAAAAAAATGGCCCAGTATTACACACTGGTTTTCTGTGGCACACAATGAGAGACAGATGCCACACACAGCAATGGCACAGAGGCAGACTTGCCAATCTTTATCTCCCACTATTTATTTTTTTTCAGGGAGAATTTACAAAAAAAAAATGGCCCAGTATTACACACTGGTTTTCTGTGGCACACAATGAGAGACAGATGCCACACACAGCAATGGCACAGAGGCAGACTTGCCAATCTTTATCTCCCACTATTTATTTATTTTTTTCAGGGAGAATTAAAAAAAAAAAAATATGGCCCAGTATTACACACTGGTTTTCTGTGGCACACAATGAGAGACAGATGCCACACACAGCAATGGCACAGAGGCAGACTTGCCAATCTTTATCTCCCACTATTTATTTTTTTTTTTTCAGGGAGAATTTACAAAAAAAAAAAATGGCCCAGTATTACACACTGGTTTTCTGTGGCACACTATGAGAGACAGATGCCACACACAGCAATGGCACAGAGGCAAACTTGCAAATCTTTATCTCCCACTATTTATTTATTTTTTTTCAGGGAGAATTTACAAAAAAAAAAATGGCCCAGTATTACACACTGGTTTTCTGTGGCACACTATGAGAGACAGATACCACACACAGCAATGGCACAGAGGCAGACTTGCCAATCTTTATCTCCCACTATTTATTTTTTTTTTTTCAGGGAGAATTTTCAAAAAAAAAAAAAAAGGCCCAGTATTACACACTGGTTTTCTGTGGCACACTATGAGAGACAGATGCCACACACAGCAATGGCACAGAGGCAGACTTGCCAATCTTTATCTCCCACTATTTATTTTTTTTCAGGGAGAATTTACAAAAAAAAATGGCCCAGTATTACACACTGGTTTTCTGTGGCACACAATGAGAGACAGATGCCACACACAGCAATAGCACAGAGGCAGACTTGCCAATCTTTATCTCCCACTATTTTTTTTTTCAGGGAGAATTTACAAAAAAAAAATGGCCAAGTATTACACACTGGTTTTCTGTGGCACACAATGAGAGACAGATGCCACACACAGCAATGGCACAGAGGCAGACTTGCCAATCTTTATCTCCCACTATTTATTTTTTTTTTCAGGGAGAATTTACAAAAAAAAAAAATATGGCCCAGTATTACACACTGGTTTTCTGTGGCACACAATGAGAGACAGATGCCACACACAGCAATGGCACAGAGGCAGACTTGCCAATCTTTATCTCCCACTATTTATTTTTTTCCAGGGAGAATTTACAAAAAATGGCCCAGTATTACACACTGGTTTTCTGTGGCACACTATGAGAGACAGATGCCACACACAGCAATGGCACAGAGGTAGACTTGCCTATCTTTATCTCCCACTATTTTTTTTTCAGGGAGAATTTACAAAAAAAAAAATATGGCCCAGTATTACACACTGGTTTTCTGTGGCACACAATGAGAGACAGATGCCACACACAGCAATGGCACAGAGGCAGACTTGCCAATCTTTATCTCCCACTATTTTTTATTTTTTCAGGGAGAATTTAAAAAAAAAAAAATGGCCCAGTATTACACACTGGTTTTCTGTGGCACACAATGAGAGACAGATGCCACACACAGCAATGGCACAGAGGCAGACTTGCCTATCTTTATCTCCCACAATTTTTTTTTTCAGGGAGAATTTACAAAAAAAAAAAATATGGCCCAGTATTACACACTGGTTTTCTGTGGCACACAATGAGAGACAGATGCCACACACAGCAATGGCACAGAGGCAGACTTGCCAATCTTTATCTCCCACTATTTTTTATTTTTTCAGGGAGAATTTAAAAAAAAAAATGGCCCAGTATTACACACTGGTTTTCTGTGGCACACAATGAGAGACAGATGCCACACACAGCAATGGCACAGAGGCAGACTTGCCAATCTTTATCTCCCACTATTTTTTTTTTTTCAGGGAGAATTTACAAAAAAAAATGGCCCAGTATTACACACAGGTTTTCTGTGGCACACAATGAGAGACAGATGCCACACACAGCAATGGCACAGAGGCAGACTTGCCAATCTTTATCTCCCACTATTTTTTTTTCAGGGAGAATTTACAAAAAAAAAAAATATGGCCCAGTATTACACACTGGTTTTTTGTGGCACACAATGAGAGACAGATGCCACACACAGCAATGGCACAGAGGCAGACTTGCCAATCTTTATCTCCCACTATTTATTTTTTTTTTCAGGGAGAATTTACAAAAAAAAAAAATGGCCCAGTATTACACACTGGTTTTCTGTGGCACACTATGAGAGACAGATGCCACACACAGCAATGGCACAGAGGCAAACTTGCAAATCTTTATCTCCCACTATTTATTTATTTTTTTCAGGGAGAATTAAAAAAAAAAAAATATGGCCCAGTATTACACACTGGTTTTCTGTGGCACACAATGAGAGACAGATGCCACACACAGCAATGGCACAGAGGCAGACTTGCCAATCTTTATCTCCCACTATTTATTTTTTTTTTTTCAGGGAGAATTTACAAAAAAAAAAAATGGCCCAGTATTACACACTGGTTTTCTGTGGCACACTATGAGAGACAGATGCCACACACAGCAATGGCACAGAGGCAAACTTGCAAATCTTTATCTCCCACTATTTATTTATTTTTTTTCAGGGAGAATTTACAAAAAAAAAAATGGCCCAGTATTACACACAGGTTTTCTGTGGCACACTATGAGAGACAGATACCACACACAGCAATGGCACAGAGGCAGACTTGCCAATCTTTATCTCCCACTATTTATTTATTTTTTTTCAGGGAGAATTTTCAAAAAAAAAAAAATGGCCCAGTATTACACACTGGTTTTCTGTGGCACACTATGAGAGACAGATGCCACACACAGCAATGGCACAGAGGCAGACTTGCCAATCTTTATCTCCCACTATTTATTTTTTTTCAGGGAGAATTTACAAAAAAAAATGGCCCAGTATTACACACTGGTTTTCTGTGGCACACAATGAGAGACAGATGCCACACACAGCAATAGCACAGAGGCAGACTTGCCAATCTTTATCTCCCACTATTTTTTTTTTCAGGGAGAATTTACAAAAAAAAAATGGCCCAGTATTACACACTGGTTTTCTGTGGCACACAATGAGAGACAGATGCCACACACAGCAATGGCACAGAGGCAGACTTGCCAATCTTTATCTCCCACTATTTATTTTTTTTTTCAGGGAGAATTTACAAAAAAAAAAAAATATGGCCCAGTATTACACACTGGTTTTCTGTGGCACACAATGAGAGACAGATGCCACACACAGCAATGGCACAGAGGCAGACTTGCCAATCTTTATCTCCCACTATTTATTTTTTTCCAGGGAGAATTTACAAAAAATGGCCCAGTATTACACACTGGTTTTCTGTGGCACACTATGAGAGACAGATGCCACACACAGCAATGGCACAGAGGTAGACTTGCCTATCTTTATCTCCCACTATTTTTTTTTTCAGGGAGAATTTACAAAAAAAAAAATATGGCCCAGTATTACACACTGGTTTTCTGTGGCACACAATGAGAGACAGATGCCACACACAGCAATGGCACAGAGGCAGACTTGCCAATCTTTATCTCCCACTATTTTTTATTTTTTCAGGGAGAATTTAAAAAAAAAAAAATGGCCCAGTATTACACACTGGTTTTCTGTGGCACACAATGAGAGACAGATGCCACACACAGCAATGGCACAGAGGCAGACTTGCCTATCTTTATCTCCCACTATTTTTTTTTTCAGGGAGAATTTACAAAAAAAAAAAATATGGCCCAGTATTACACACTGGTTTTCTGTGGCACACAATGAGAGACAGATGCCACACACAGCAATGGCACAGAGGCAGACTTGCCAATCTTTATCTCCCACTATTTTTTATTTTTTCAGGGAGAATTTAAAAAAAAAAAATGGCCCAGTATTACACACTGGTTTTCTGTGGCACACAATGAGAGACAGATGCCACACACAGCAATGGCACAGAGGCAGACTTGCCAATCTTTATCTCCCACTATTTTTTTTTTCAGGGAGAATTTACAAAAAAAAATGGCCCAGTATTACACACAGGTTTTCTGTGGCACACAATGAGAGACAGATGCCACACACAGCAATGGCACAGAGGCAGACTTGCCAATCTTTATATCCCACTATTTTTTTTTCAGGGAGAATTTACAAAAAAAAAAATATGGCCCAGTATTACACACTGGTTTTTTGTGGCACACAATGAGAGACAGATGCCACACACAGCAATGGCACAGAGGCAGACTTGCCAATCTTTATCTCCCACTATTTTTTATTTTTTCAGGGAGAATTTACAAAAAAAAAAATGGCCCAGTATTACACACTGGTTTTCTGTGGCACACTATGAGAGACAGATGCCACACACAGCAATGGCACAGAGGCAGACTTGCCAATCTTTATCTCCCACTATTTATTTTTTTATTTTTTTTCAGGGAGAATTTACAAAAAAAAAATGGCCCAGTATTACACACTGGTTTTCTGTGGCACACAATGAGAGACAGATGCCACACACAGCAATGGCACAGAGGCAGACTTGCCAATCTTTATCTCCCACTGTTAATTTATTTTTTTTTCAGGGAGAATTTAAAAAAAAACAAAAAATGGCCCAGTATTACACACTGGTTTTCTGTGGCACACTATGAGAGACAGATGCCACACACAGCAATGGCACAGAGGCAGACTTGCCAATCTTTATCTCCCACTATTTATTTATTTATTTTTTTTCAGGGAGAATTTAAAAAAAAAAAATGGCCCAGTATTACACACTGGTTTTCTGTGGCACACAATGAGAGACAGATGCCACACACAGCAATGGCACAGAGGCAGACTTGCCAATCTTTATCTCCCACTGTTTATTTATTTTTTTTCAGGGAGAATTTACAAAAAAAAAAAAATGGCCCAGTATTACACACTGGTTTTCTGTGCCACACTATGAAAGACAGATGCCACACACAGCAATGGCACAGAGGCAGACTTGCCAATCTTTATCTCCCACTATTTTTTTTTTCAGGGAGAATTTACAAAAAAAAAATATGGCCCAGTATTACACACTGGTCTTCTGTGGCACACAATGAGAAACAAATGCCACACACAGCAATGGCACAGAGGCAGACTTGCCAATCTTTATCTCCCACTATTTATTTATTTTTTTTCAGGGAGAATTTACAAAAAAAAAAAAATGGCCCAGTATTACACACTGGTTTTGTGTGGCACACTATGAGAAACAGATGCCACACACAGCAATGGCACAGAGGCAGACTTGCCAATCTTTATCTCCCACTATTTATTTTTTTTCAGGGAGAATTTACACAAAAAAAAATGGCCCAGTATTACACACTGGTTTTCTGTGGCACACTATGAGAGACAGATGCCACACACAGCAATAGCACAGAGGCAGACTTGCAAATCTTTATCTCCCTCTATTTTTTTTTTCAGGGAGAATTTACAAAAAAAAATGGCCCAGTATTACACACTGGTTTTCTGTGGCACACTATGAGAGACAGATGCCACACACAGCAATGGCACAGAGGCAGACTTGCCAATCTTTATCTCCCACTATTTATTTTTTTTTTCAGGTACAATTTACAAAAAAAAAAATGGCCCAGTATTACACACTGGTTTTCTGTGGCACACAATGAGAGACAGATGCCACACACAGCAATGGCACAGAGGCAGACTTGCCAATCTTTATCTCCCACTATTTATTTTTTTTCAGGGAGAATTTACAAAAAAAAAAATGGCCCAGTATTACACACTGGTTTTCTGTGGCACACAATGAGAGACAGATGCCACACACAGCAATGGCACAGAGGCAGACTTGCCAATCTTTATCTCCCACTATTTATTTATTTTTTTTCATGGAGAATTTACAAAAAAATAAAAACGGCCCAGTATTACACACTGGTTTTCTGTGGCACACAATGAGAGACAGATGCCACACACAGCAATGGCACAGAGGCAGACTTGCCAATCTTTATCTCCCACTATTTATTTTTTTTTTCCAGGGAGAATTTACAAAAAAAAAATGTCCCAGTATTACACACTGGTTTTCTGTGGCACACTATGAGAGACAGATGCCACACACAGCAATGGCACAGAGGCAGACTTGCCAATCTTTATCTCCCACTATTTATTTATTTTTTTCAGGGAGAATTTAAAAAAAAAAAAATATGGCCCAGTATTACACACTGGTTTTCTGTGGCACACAATGAGAGACAGATGCCACACACAGCAATGGCAAAGAGGCAGACTTGCCAATCTTTATCTCCCACTATTTTTTTTTTTTTCAGGGAGAATTTACAAAAAAAAAAAAATGGCCCAGTATTACACACTGGTTTTCTGTGGCACACTATGAGAGACAGATGCCACACACAGCAATGGCACGGAGGCAAACTTGCAAATCTTTATCTCCCACTATTTATTTATTTTTTTTCAGGGAGAATTTACAAAAAAAAAAATGGCCCAGTATTACACACTGGTTTTCTGTGGCACACTATGAGAGACAGATACCACACACAGCAATGGCACAGAGGCAGACTTGCCAATCTTTATCTCCCACTATTTATTTTTTTTTTCCAGGGAGAATTTACAAAAAAAAAATGTCCCAGTATTACACACTGGTTTTCTGTGGCACACTATGAGAGACAGATGCCACACACAGCAATGGCACAGAGGCAGACTTGCCAATCTTTATCTCCCACTATTTATTTATTTTTTTCAGGGAGAATTTAAAAAAAAAAAAATATGGCCCAGTATTACACACTGGTTTTCTGTGGCACACAATGAGAGACAGATGCCACACACAGCAATGGCAAAGAGGCAGACTTGCCAATCTTTATCTCCCACTATTTTTTTTTTTTCAGGGAGAATTTACAAAAAAAAAAAAATGGCCCAGTATTACACACTGGTTTTCTGTGGCACACTATGAGAGACAGATGCCACACACAGCAATGGCACGGAGGCAAACTTGCAAATCTTTATCTCCCACTATTTATTTATTTTTTTCAGGGAGAATTTAAAAAAAAAAAAATATGGCCCAGTATTACACACTGGTTTTCTGTGGCACACAATGAGAGACAGATGCCACACACAGCAATGGCAAAGAGGCAGACTTGCCAATCTTTATCTCCCACTATTTTTTTTTTTCAGGGAGAATTTACAAAAAAAAAAAAATGGCCCAGTATTACACACTGGTTTTCTGTGGCACACTATGAGAGACAGATGCCACACACAGCAATGGCACGGAGGCAAACTTGCAAATCTTTATCTCCCACTATTTATTTATTTTTTTTCAGGGAGAATTTACAAAAAAAAAAAAATGGCCCAGTATTACACACTGGTTTTCTGTGGCACACTATGAGAGACAGATACCACACACAGCAATGGCACAGAGGCAGACTTGCCAATCTTTATCTCCCACTGTTTATTTATTTTTTTTTCAGGGAGAATTTTCAAAAAAAAAAAATGGCCCAGTATTACACACTGGTTTTCTGTGGCACACTATGAGAGACAGATGCCACACACAGCAATGGCACAGAGGCAGACTTGCCAATCTTTATCTCCCACTGTTTATTTATTTTTTTTTCAGGGAGAATTTTCAAAAAAAAAAAAATGGCCCAGTATTACACACTGGTTTTCTGTGGCACACTATGAGAGACAGATGCCACACACAGCAATGGCACAGAGGCAGACTTGCCAATCTTTATCTCCCACTATTTATTTATTTATTTTTTTTCAGGGAGAATTTAAAAAAAAAAAAATGGCCCAGTATTACACACTGGTTTTCTGTGGCACACAATGAGAGACAGATGCCACACACAGCAATGGCACAGAGGCAGACTTGCCAATCTTTATCTCCCACTATTTATTTTTTTTTCAGGGAGAATTTACAAAGAAAAATGGCCCAGTATTACACACTTGTTTTCTGTGGCACACAATGAGAGACAGATGCCACACACAGCAATGGCACAGAGGCAGACTTGCCAATCTTTATCTCCCACTATTTTTTTTTTTTCAGGGAGAATTTACAAAAAAAAAATGGCCATTACACACTGGTTTTCTGTGGCACACAATGAGAGACAGATGCCACACACAGCAATGGCACAGAGGCAGACTTGCCAATCTTTATCTCCCACTATTTTTTTTTTTCAGGGAGAATTTACAAAAAAAAAAATATGGCCCAGTATTACACACTGGTTTTCTGTGGCACACAATGAGAGACAGATGCCACACACAGCAATGGCACAGAGGCAGACTTGCCAATCTTTATCTCCCACTATTTTTTATTTTTTCAGGGAGAATTTACAAAAAAAAATGGCCCAGTATTACACACTGGTTTTCTGTGGCACACTATGAGAGACAGATGCCACACACAGCAATGGCACAGAGGCAGACTTGCCAAACTTTATCTCCCACTATTTATTTTTTTATTTTTTTTCAGGGAGAATTTACAAAAAAAATAAATGGCCCAGTATTACACACTGGTTTTCTGTGGCACACAATGAGAGACAGATGCCACACACAGCAATGGCACAGAGGCAGACTTGCCAATCTTTATCTCCCACTATTTTTTTTTTTTTTCCAGGGAGAATTTACAAAAAAAAAATGGCCCAGTATTACACACTGGTTTTCTGTGGCACACTATGAGAGACAGATGCCACACACAGCAATGGCACAGAGGCAGACTTGCCAATCTTTATCTCCCACTATTTATTTATTTTTTTCAGGGAGAATTTAAAAAAAAAAAATATGGCCCAGTATTACACACTGGTTTTCTGTGGCACACAATGAGAGACAGATGCCACACACAGCAATGGCAAAGAGGCAGACTTGCCAATCTTTATCTCCCACTATTTTTTTTTTTTTTTCAGGGAGAATTTACAAAAAAAAAAAAATGGCCCAGTATTACACACTGGTTTTCTGTGGCACACTATGAGAGACAGATGCCACACACAGCAATGGCACGGAGGCAAACTTGCAAATCTTTATCTCCCACTATTTATTTTTTTTTTTTCAGGGAGAATTTACAAAAAAAAAAAATGGCCCAGTATTACACACTGGTTTTCTGTGGCACACTATGAGAGACAGATACCACACACAGCAATGGCACAGAGGCAGACTTGCCAATCTTTATCTCCCACTATTTATTTTTTTTTTTCAGGGAGAATTTTCAAAAAAAAAAAAATGGCCCAGTATTACACACTGGTTTTCTGTGGCACACTATGAGAGACAGATGCCACACACAGCAATGGCACAGAGGCAGACTTGCCAATCTTTATCTCCCACTATTTATTTATTTATTTTTTTTCAGGGAGAATTTTAAAAAAAAAAAATGGCCCAGTATTACACACTGGTTTTCTGTGGCACACAATGAGAGACAGATGCCACACACAGCAATGGCACAGAGGCAGACTTGCCAATCTTCATCTCCCACTATTTATTTTTTTTCAGGGAGAATTTACAAAAAAAAAATGGCCCAGTATTACACACTGGTTTTCTGTGGCACACAATGAGAGACAGATGCCACACACAGCAATGGCACAGAGGCAGACTTGCCAATCTTTATCTCCCACTATTTTTTTTTTTCAGGGAGAATTTACAAAAAAAAAATGGCCAAGTATTACACACTGGTTTTCTGTGGCACACAATGAGAGACAGATGCCACACACAGCAATGGCACAGAGGCAGACTTGCCAATCTTTATCTCCCACTATTTATTTTTTTTTTCAGGGAGAATTTACAAAAAAATACAAATGGCCCAGTATTACACACTGGTTTTCTGTGGCACACAATGAGAGACAGATGCCACACACAGCAATGGCACAGAGGCAGACTTGCCAATCTTTATATCTACTATTTATTTTTTTTTTTCAGGTACAATTTACAAAAAAAAAAAGGCCCAGTATTACACACTGGTTTTCTGTGGCACACTATGAGAGACAGATGCCACACACAGCAATGGCACAAAGGCAGACTTGCCAATCTTTATCTCCCACTATTTTTTTTTTCAGGGAGAATTTACAAAAAAAAAAAATATGGCCCAGTATTACACACTGGTTTTCTGTGGCACACAATGAGAGACAGATGCCACACACAGCAATGGCACAGAGGCAGACTTGCCAATCTTTATCTCCCACTATTTTTTATTTTTTCAGGGAGAATTTACAAAAAAAAATGGCCCAGTATTACACACTGGTTTTCTGTGGCACACTATGAGAGACAGATGCCACACACAGCAATGGCACAGAGGCAGACTTGCCAATCTTTATCTCCCACTATTTATTTTTTTTTTCAGGTACAATTTACAAAAAAAAAAATGGCCCAGTATTACACACTGGTTTTCTGTGGCACACAATGAGAGACAGATGCCACACACAGCAATGGCACAGAGGCAGACTTGCCAATCTTTATCTCCCACTATTTATTTTTTTTCAGGGAGAATTTACAAAAAAAAAATGGCCCAGTATTACACACTGGTTTTCTGTGGCACACAATGAGAGACAGATGCCACACACAGCAATGGCACAGAGGCAGACTTGCCAATCTTTATCTCCCACTATTTATTTATTTTTTTTCATGGAGAATTTACAAAAAAATAAAAACGGCCCAGTATTACACACTGGTTTTCTGTGGCACACAATGAGAGACAGATGCCACACACAGCAATGGCACAGAGGCAGACTTGCCAATCTTTATCTCCCACTATTTATTTTTTTTTTTCCAGGGAGAATTTACAAAAAAAAAATGGCCCAGTATTACACACTGGTTTTCTGTGGCACACTATGAGAGACAGATGCCACACACAGCAATGGCACAGAGGCAGACTTGCCAATCTTTATCTCCCACTATTTATTTATTTTTTTCAGGGAGAATTTAAAAAAAAAAAATATGGCCCAGTATTACACACTGGTTTTCTGTGGCACACAATGAGAGACAGATGCCACACACAGCAATGGCAAAGAGGCAGACTTGCCAATCTTTATCTCCCACTATTTTTTTTTTTTTTCAGGGAGAAATTACAAAAAAAGAAAAATGGCCCAGTATTACACACTGGTTTTCTGTGGCACATTATGAGAGACAGATGCCACACACAGCAATGGCACGGAGGCAAACTTGCAAATCTTTATCTCCCACTATTTATTTATTTTTTTTCAGGGAGAATTTACAAAAAAAAAAAATGGCCCAGTATTACACACTGGTTTTCTGTGGCACACTATGAGAGACGGATACCACACACAGCAATGGCACAGAGGCAGACTTGCCAATCTTTATCTCCCACTATTTATTTATTTTTTTCAGGGAGAATTTTCAAAAAAAAAAAAATGGCCCAGTATTACACACTGGTTTTCTGTGGCACACTATGAGAGACAGATGCCACACACAGCAATGGCACAGAGGCAGACTTGCCAATCTTTATCTCCCACTATTTATTTATTTATTTTTTTTCAGGGAGAATTTAAAAAAAAAAAAATGGCCCAGTATTACACACTGGTTTTCTGTGGCACACAATGAGAGACAGATGCCACACACAGCAATGGCACAGAGGCAGACTTGCCAATCTTTATCTCCCACTATTTATTTTTTTTCAGGGAGAATTTACACAAAAAAAAATGGCCCAGTATTACACACTGGTTTTCTGTGGCACACTATGAGAGACAGATGCCACACACAGCAATAGCACAGAGGCAGACTTGCAAATCTTTATCTCCCACTATTTTTTTTTTCAGGGAGAATTTACAAAAAAAAATGGCCCAGTATTACACACTGGTTTTCTGTGGCACACTATGAGAGACAGATGCCACACACAGCAATGGCACAGAGGCAGACTTGCCAATCTTTATCTCCCACTATTTATTTTTTTTTTCAGGTACAATTTACAAAAAAAAAAATGGCCCAGTATTACACACTGGTTTTCTGTGGCACACAATGAGAGACAGATGCCACACACAGCAATGGCACAGAGGCAGACTTGCCAATCTTTATCTCCCACTATTTATTTTTTTTCAGGGAGAATTTACAAAAAAAAAAATGGCCCAGTATTACACACTGGTTTTCTGTGGCACACAATGAGAGACAGATGCCACACACAGCAATGGCACAGAGGCAGACTTGCCAATCTTTATCTCCCACTATTTATTTATTTTTTTTCATGGAGAATTTACAAAAAAATAAAAACGGCCCAGTATTACACACTGGTTTTCTGTGGCACACAATGAGAGACAGATGCCACACACAGCAATGGCACAGAGGCAGACTTGCCAATCTTTATCTCCCACTATTTATTTTTTTTTTTCCAGGGAGAATTTACAAAAAAAAAATGGCCCAGTATTACACACTGGTTTTCTGTGGCACACTATGAGAGACAGATGCCACACACAGCAATGGCACAGAGGCAGACTTGCCAATCTTTATCTCCCACTATTTATTTATTTTTTTCAGGGAGAATTTAAAAAAAAAAAAATATGGCCCAGTATTACACACTGGTTTTCTGTGGCACACAATGAGAGACAGATGCCACACACAGCAATGGCAAAGAGGCAGACTTGCCAATCTTTATCTCCCACTATTTTTTTTTTTTTTTCAGGGAGAATTTACAAAAAAAAAAATGGCCCAGTATTACACACTGGTTTTCTGTGGCACACTATGAGAGACAGATGCCACACACAGCAATGGCACGGAGGCAAACTTGCAAATCTTTATCTCCCACTATTTATTTATTTTTTTTCAGGGAGAATTTACAAAAAAATAAAAACGGCCCAGTATTACACACTGGTTTTCTGTGGCACACAATGAGAGACAGATGCCACACACAGCAATGGCACAGAGGCAGACTTGCCAATCTTTATCTCCCACTATTTTTTTTTTTTTTCCAGGGAGAATTAAAAAAAAAAAAATGGCCCAGTATTACACACTGGTTTTCTGTGGCACACTATGAGAGACAGATGCCACACACAGCAATGGCACAGAGGCAGACTTGCCAATCTTTATCTCCCACTATTTATTTTTTTTCAGGGAGAATTTACAAAAAAAAAAATGGCCCAGTATTACACACTGGTTTTCTGTGGCACACAATGAGAGACAGATGCCACACACAGCAATGGCACAGAGGCAGACTTGCCAATCTTTATCTCCCACTATTTATTTATTTTTTTTCATGGAGAATTTACAAAAAAATAAAAACGGCCCAGTATTACACACTGGTTTTCTGTGGCACACAATGAGAGACAGATGCCACACACAGCAATGGCACAGAGGCAGACTTGCCAATCTTTATCTCCCACTATTTATTTTTTTTTTTCCAGGGAGAATTTACAAAAAAAAAATGGCCCAGTATTACACACTGGTTTTCTGTGGCACACTATGAGAGACAGATGCCACACACAGCAATGGCACAGAGGCAGACTTGCCAATCTTTATCTCCCACTATTTATTTATTTTTTTCAGGGAGAATTTAAAAAAAAAAAAATATGGCCCAGTATTACACACTGGTTTTCTGTGGCACACAATGAGAGACAGATGCCACACACAGCAATGGCAAAGAGGCAGACTTGCCAATCTTTATCTCCCACTATTTTTTTTTTTTTTTCAGGGAGAATTTACAAAAAAAAAAAATGGCCCAGTATTACACACTGGTTTTCTGTGGCACACTATGAGAGACAGATGCCACACACAGCAATGGCACGGAGGCAAACTTGCAAATCTTTATCTCCCACTATTTATTTATTTTTTTTCAGGGAGAATTTACAAAAAAATAAAAACGGCCCAGTATTACACACTGGTTTTCTGTGGCACACAATGAGAGACAGATGCCACACACAGCAATGGCACAGAGGCAGACTTGCCAATCTTTATCTCCCACTATTTATTTTTTTTTTCCAGGGAGAATTTACAAAAAAAAAAATGGCCCAGTATTACACACTGGTTTTCTGTGGCACACTATGAGAGACAGATGCCACACACAGCAATGGCACAGAGGCAGACTTGCCAATCTTTATCTCCCACTATTTATTTATTTTTTTCAGGGAGAATTTAAAAAAAAAAAAATATGGCCCAGTATTACACACTGGTTTTCTGTGGCACACAATGAGAGACAGATGCCACACACAGCAATGGCAAAGAGGCAGACTTGCCAATCTTTATCTCCCACTATTTTTTTTTTTTTTCAGGGAGAAATTACAAAAAAAAAAAAATGGCCCAGTATTACACACTGGTTTTCTGTGGCACACTATGAGAGACAGATGCCACACACAGCAATGGCACGGAGGCAAACTTGCAAATCTTTATCTCCCACTATTTATTTATTTTTTTTCAGGGAGAATTTACAAAAAAAAAAAATGGCCCAGTATTACACACTGGTTTTCTGTGGCACACTATGAGAGACGGATACCACACACAGCAATGGCACAGAGGCAGACTTGCCAATCTTTATCTCCCACTATTTATTTTTTTTTTTCAGGGAGAATTTTCAAAAAAAAAAAAATGGCCCAGTATTACACACTGGTTTTCTGTGGCACACTATGAGAGACAGATGCCACACACAGCAATGGCACAGAGGCAGACTTGCCAATCTTTATCTCCCACTATTTATTTATTTATTTTTTTTCAGGGAGAATTTAAAAAAAAAAAAATGGCCCAGTATTACACACTGGTTTTCTGTGGCACACAATGAGAGACAGATGCCACACACAGCAATGGCACAGAGGCAGACTTGCCAATCTTTATCTCCCACTATTTATTTTTTTTCAGGGAGAATTTACACAAAAAAAAATGGCCCAGTATTACACACTGGTTTTCTGTGGCACACTATGAGAGACAGATGCCACACACAGCAATAGCACAGAGGCAGACTTGCAAATCTTTATCTCCCACTATTTTTTTTTTCAGGGAGAATTTACAAAAAAAAATGGCCCAGTATTACACACTGGTTTTCTGTGGCACACTATGAGAGACAGATGCCACACACAGCAATGGCACAGAGGCAGACTTGCCAATCTTTATCTCCCACTATTTATTTTTTTTTTCAGGTACAATTTACAAAAAAAAAAATGGCCCAGTATTACACACTGGTTTTCTGTGGCACACAATGAGAGACAGATGCCACACACAGCAATGGCACAGAGGCAGACTTGCCAATCTTTATCTCCCACTATTTATTTTTTTTCAGGGAGAATTTACAAAAAAAAAAATGGCCCAGTATTACACACTGGTTTTCTGTGGCACACAATGAGAGACAGATGCCACACACAGCAATGGCACAGAGGCAGACTTGCCAATCTTTATCTCCCACTATTTATTTATTTTTTTTCATGGAGAATTTACAAAAAAATAAAAACGGCCCAGTATTACACACTGGTTTTCTGTGGCACACAATGAGAGACAGATGCCACACACAGCAATGGCACAGAGGCAGACTTGCCAATCTTTATCTCCCACTATTTATTTTTTTTTTTCCAGGGAGAATTTACAAAAAAAAAATGGCCCAGTATTACACACTGGTTTTCTGTGGCACACAATGAGAGACAGATGCCACACACAGCAATGGCACAGAGGCAGACTTGCCAATCTTTATCTCCCACTATTTATTTATTTTTTTCAGGGAGAATTTAAAAAAAAAAAAATATGGCCCAGTATTACACACTGGTTTTCTGTGGCACACAATGAGAGACAGATGCCACACACAGCAATGGCAAAGAGGCAGACTTGCCAATCTTTATCTCCCACTATTTTTTTTTTTTTTTTCAGGGAGAATTTACAAAAAAAAAAAATGGCCCAGTATTACACACTGGTTTTCTGTGGCACACTATGAGAGACAGATGCCACACACAGCAATGGCACGGAGGCAAACTTGCAAATCTTTATCTCCCACTATTTATTTATTTTTTTTCAGGGAGAATTTACAAAAAAAAAAAATGGCCCAGTATTACACACTGGTTTTCTGTGGCACACTATGAGAGACAGATACCACACACAGCAATGGCACAGAGGCAGACTTGCCAATCTTTATCTCCCACTATTTATTTTTTTTTTTCAGGGAGAATTTTCAAAAAAAAAAAAATGGCCCAGTATTACACACTGGTTTTCTGTGGCACACTATGAGAGACAGATGCCACACACAGCAATGGCACAGAGGCAGACTTGCCAATCTTTATCTCCCACTATTTATTTATTTATTTTTTTTCAGGGAGAATTTAAAAAAAAAAAAATGGCCCAGTATTACACACTGGTTTTCTGTGGCACACAATGAGAGACAGATGCCACACACAGCAATGGCACAGAGGCAGACTTGCCAATCTTTATCTCCCACTATTTATTTTTTTTCAGGGAGAATTTACAAAAAAAAAATGGCCCAGTATTACACACTGGTTTTCTGTGGCACACAATGAGAGACAGATGCCACACACAGCAATGGCACAGAGGCAGACTTGCCAATCTTTATCTCCCACTATTTTTTTTTTTCAGGGAGAATTTACAAAAAAAAAATGGCCAAGTATTACACACTGGTTTTCTGTGGCACACAATGAGAGACAGATGCCACACACAGCAATGGCACAGAGGCAGACTTGCCAATCTTTATCTCCCACTATTTATTTTTTTTTTCAGGGAGAATTTACAAAAAAATACAAATGGCCCAGTATTACACACTGGTTTTCTGTGGCACACAATGAGAGACAGATGCCACACACAGCAATGGCACAGAGGCAGACTTGCCAATCTTTATATCTACTATTTATTTTTTTTTTTCAGGTACAATTTACAAAAAAAAAAAGGCCCAGTATTACACACTGGTTTTCTGTGGCACACTATGAGAGACAGATGCCACACACAGCAATGGCACAGAGGCAGACTTGCCAATCTTTATCTCCCACTATTTTTTTTTTCAGGGAGAATTTACGAAAAAAAAAAATATGGCCCAGTATTGCACACTGGTTTTCTGTGGCACACAATGAGAGACAGATGCCACACACAGCAATGGCACAGAGGCAGACTTGCCAATCTTTATCTCCCACTATTTTTTATTTTTTCAGGGAGAATTTACAAAAAAAAATGGCCCAGTATTACACACTGGTTTTCTGTGGCACACTATGAGAGACAGATGCCACACACAGCAATGGCACAGAGGCAGACTTGCCAATCTTTATCTCCCACTATTTATTTTTTTATTTTTTTTCAGGGAGAATTTACAAAAAAAATAAATGGCCCAGTATTACACACTGGTTTTCTGTGGCACACAATGAGAGACAGATGCCACACACAGCAATGGCACAGAGGCAGACTTCCCAATCTTTATCTCCCACTGTTTATTTATTTTTTTTCAGGGAGAATTTACAAAAAAAAAAAAAGGCCCAGTATTACACACTGGTTTTCTGTGCCACACTATGAGAGACAGATGCCACACACAGCAATGGCACAGAGGCAGACTTGCCAATCTTTATCTCCCACTATTTATTTTTTTTCAGGGAGAATTTACAAAAAAAAAATGGCCCAGTATTACACACTGGTTTTCTGTGGCACACTATGAGAGACAGATGCCACACACAGCAATGGCACAGAGGCAGACTTGCCAATCTTTATCTCCCACTATTTATTTTTTTTTTCAGGTACAATTTACAAAAAAAAAAATGGCCCAGTATTACACACTGGTTTTCTGTGGCACACAATGAGAGACAGATGCCACACACAGCAATGGCACAGAGGCAGACTTGCCAATCTTTATCTCCCACTATTTATTTTTTTTCAGGGAGAATTTACAAAAAAAAAATGGCCCAGTATTACACACTGGTTTTCTGTGGCACACAATGAGAGACAGATGCCACACACAGCAATGGCACAGAGGCAGACTTGCCAATCTTTATCTCCCACTATTTATTTATTTTTTTTCATGGAGAATTTACAAAAAAATAAAAACGGCCCAGTATTACACACTGGTTTTCTGTGGCACACAATGAGAGACAGATGCCACACACAGCAATGGCACAGAGGCAGACTTGCCAATCTTTATCTCCCACTATTTATTTTTTTTTTCCAGGGAGAATTTACAAAAAAAAAATGGCCCAGTATTACACACTGGTTTTCTGTGGCACACTATGAGAGACAGATGCCACACACAGCAATGGCACAGAGGCAGACTTGCCAATCTTTATCTCCCACTATTTATTTATTTTTTTCAGGGAGAATTTAAAAAAAAAAAAATATGGCCCAGTATTACACACTGGTTTTCTGTGGCACACAATGAGAGACAGATGCCACACACAGCAATGGCAAAGAGGCAGACTTGCCAATCTTTATCTCCCACTATTTTTTTTTTTTTCAGGGAGAAATTACAAAAAAAAAAAAATGGCCCAGTATTACACACTGGTTTTCTGTGGCACACTATGAGAGACAGATGCCACACACAGCAATGGCACGGAGGCAAACTTGCAAATCTTTATCTCCCACTATTTATTTATTTTTTTTCAGGGAGAATTTACAAAAAAAAAAAAATGGCCCAGTATTACACACTGGTTTTCTGTGGCACACTATGAGAGACGGATACCACACACAGCAATGGCACAGAGGCAGACTTGCCAATCTTTATCTCCCACTATTTATTTTTTTTTTTCAGGGAGAATTTTCAAAAAAAAAAAAATGGCCCAGTATTACACACTGGTTTTCTGTGGCACACTATGAGAGACAGATGCCACACACAGCAATGGCACAGAGGCAGACTTGCCAATCTTTATCTCCCACTATTTATTTATTTATTTTTTTTCAGGGAGAATTTAAAAAAAAAAAAATGGCCCAGTATTACACACTGGTTTTCTGTGGCACACAATGAGAGACAGATGCCACACACAGCAATGGCACAGAGGCAGACTTGCCAATCTTTATCTCCCACTATTTATTTTTTTTCAGGGAGAATTTACAAAAAAAAAATGGCCCAGTATTACACACTGGTTTTCTGTGGCACACAATGAGAGACAGATGCCACACACAGCAATGGCACAGAGGCAGACTTGCCAATCTTTATCTCCCACTATTTTTTTTTTTCAGGGAGAATTTACAAAAAAAAAATGGCCAAGTATTACACACTGGTTTTCTGTGGCACACAATGAGAGACAGATGCCACACACAGCAATGGCACAGAGGCAGACTTGCCAATCTTTATCTCCCACTATTTATTTTTTTTTTCAGGGAGAATTTACAAAAAAATACAAATGGCCCAGTATTACACACTGGTTTTCTGTGGCACACAATGAGAGACAGATGCCACACACAGCAATGGCACAGAGGCAGACTTGCCAATCTTTATATCTACTATTTATTTTTTTTTTCAGGTACAATTTACAAAAAAAAAAAAGGCCCAGTATTACACACTGGTTTTCTGTGGCACACTATGAGAGACAGATGCCACACACAGCAATGGCACAGAGGCAGACTTGCCAATCTTTATCTCCCACTATTTTTTTTCAGGGAGAATTTACAAAAAAAAAAAATATGGCCCAGTATTACACACTGGTTTTCTGTGGCACACAATGAGAGACAGATGCCACACACAGCAATGGCACAGAGGCAGACTTGCCAATCTTTATCTCCCACTGTTTATTTATTTTTTTTCAGGGAGAATTTACAAAAAAAAAAAAAGGCCCAGTATTACACACTGGTTTTCTGTGCCACACTATGAGAGACAGATGCCACACACAGCAATGGCACAGAGGCAGACTTGCCAATCTTTATCTCCCACTATTTTTTTTTTCAGGGAGAATTTACAAAAAAAAAATATGGCCCAGTATTACACACTGGTTTTCTGTGGCACACAATGAGAAACAAATGCCACACACAGCAATGGCACAGAGGCAGACTTGCCAATCTTTATCTCCCACTATTTATTTATTTTTTTTCAGGGAGAATTTACAAAAAAAAAAAAAAGGCCCAGTATTACACACTGGTTTTGTGTGGCACACTATGAGAAACAGATGCCACACACAGCAATGGCACAGAGGCAGACTTGCCAATCTTTATCTCCCACTATTTATTTTTTTTCAGGGAGAATTTACACAAAAAAAAATGGCCCAGTATTACACACTGGTTTTCTGTGGCACACTATGAGAGACAGATGCCACACACAGCAATGGCACAGAGGCAGACTTGCAAATCTTTATCTCCCATTATTTTTTTTTTCAGGGAGAATTTACAAAAAAAAATGGCCCAGTATTACACACTGGTTTTCTGTGGCACACTATGAGAGACAGATGCCACACACAGCAATGGCACAGAGGCAGACTTGCCAATCTTTATCTCCCACTATTTATTTTTTTTTTCAGGTACAATTTACAAAAAAAAAAA
This sequence comes from Ranitomeya variabilis, assembly GCF_051348905.1. Classification (NCBI taxonomy): domain Eukaryota; kingdom Metazoa; phylum Chordata; class Amphibia; order Anura; family Dendrobatidae; genus Ranitomeya; species Ranitomeya variabilis. The sequence goes on along the minus strand of NW_027508152.1, from coordinate 32,905 downwards.
TGGCCCAGTATTACACACTGGTTTTCTGTGGCACACAATGAGAGACAGATGCCACACACAGCAATGGCACAGAGGCAGACTTGCCAATCTTTATCTCCCACTATTTATTTTTTTTCAGGGAGAATTTACAAAAAAAAAAATGGCCCAGTATTACACACTGGTTTTCTGTGGCACACAATGAGAGACAGATGCCACACACAGCAATGGCACAGAGGCAGACTTGCCAATCTTTATCTCCTACTATTTATTTTTTTTTTTCATGGAGAATTTACAAAAAAATAAAAACGGCCCAGTATTACACACTGGTTTTCTGTGGCACACAATGAGAGACAGATGCCACACACAGCAATGGCACAGAGGCAGACTTGCCAATCTTTATCTCCCACTATTTATTTTTTTTTTCCAGGGAGAATTTACAAAAAAAAAATGGCCCAGTATTACACACTGGTTTTCTGTGGCACACTATGAGAGACAGATGCCACACACAGCAATGGCACAGAGGCAGACTTGCCAATCTTTATCTCCCACTATTTATTTATTTTTTTCAGGGAGAATTTAAAAAAAAAAAATATGGCCCAGTATTACACACTGGTTTTCTGTGGCACACAATGAGAGACAGATGCCACACACAGCAATGGCACAGAGGCAGACTTGCCAATCTTTATCTCCCACTATTTATTTTTTTTTTTCAGGGAGAATTTACAAAAAAAAAAAATGGCCCAGTATTACACACTGGTTTTCTGTGGCACACTATGAGAGACAGATGCCACACACAGCAATGGCACAGAGGCAAACTTGCAAATCTTTATCTCCCACTATTTATTTATTTTTTTTCAGGGAGAATTTACAAAAAAAAAATGGCCCAGTATTACACACTGGTTTTCTGTGGCACACTATGAGAGACAGATACCACACACAGCAATGGCACAGAGGCAGACTTGCCAATCTTTATCTCCCACTATTTATTTTTTTTTTTTCAGGGAGAATTTTCAAAAAAAAAAAATGGCCCAGTATTACACACTGGTTTTCTGTGGCACACTATGAGAGACAGATGCCACACACAGCAATGGCACAGAGGCAGACTTGCCAATCTTTATCTCCCACTATTTATTTATTTATTTTTTTTCAGGGAGAATTTAAAAAAAAAAAATGGCCCAGTATTACACACTGGTTTTCTGTGGCACACAATGAGAGACAGATGCCACACACAGCAATGGCACAGAGGCAGACTTGCCAATCTTTATCTCCCACTATTTATTTTTTTTCAGGGAGAATTTACAAAAAAAAATGGCCCAGTATTACACACTGGTTTTCTGTGGCACACAATGAGAGACAGATGCCACACACAGCAATGGCACAGAGGCAGACTTGCCAATCTTTATCTCCCACTATTTTTTTTTTTCAGGGAGAATTTACAAAAAAAAAATGGCCAAGTATTACACACTGGTTTTCTGTGGCACACAATGAGAGACAGATGCCACACACAGCAATGGCACAGAGGCAGACTTGCCAATCTTTATCTCCCACTATTTATTTTTTTTTCAGGGAGAATTTACAAAAAAATACAAATGGCCCAGTATTACACACTGGTTTTCTGTGGCACACAATGAGAGACAGATGCCACACACAGCAATGGCACAGAGGCAGACTTGCCAATCTTTATATCTACTATTTATTTATTTTTTTCAGGTACAATTTACAAAAAAAAAAAAGGCCCAGTATTACACACTGGTTTTCTGTGGCACACAATGAGAGACAGATGCCACACACAGCAATGGCACAGAGGCAGACTTGCCAATCTTTATCTCCCACTATTTATTCTTTTCCAGGGAGAATTTCCAAAAAAAAACAATGGCCCAGTATTACACACTGGTTTTCTGTGGCACACTATGAGAGACAGATGCCACACACAGCAATGGCACAGAGGCAGACTTGCCAATCTTTATCTCCCACTATTTTTTTTTTCAGGGAGAATTTACAAAAAAAAAAAAATATGGCCCAGTATTACACACTGGTTTTCTGTGGCACACAATGAGAGACAGATGCCACACACAGCAATGGCACAGAGGCAGACTTGCCAATCTTTATCTCCCACTATTTATTTATTTTTTTTCAGGGAGAATTTACAAAAAAAAAATGGCCCAGTATTACACACTGGTTTTCTGTGGCACACTATGAGAGACAGATGCCACACACAGCAATGGCACAGAAGCAAACTTGCAAATCTTTATCTCCCACTATTTATTTATTTTTTTTCAGGGAGAATTTACAAAAAAAATATGGCCCAGTATTACACACTGGTTTTCTGTGGCACACTATGAGAGACAGATGCCACACACAGCAATGGCACAGAGGCAGACTTGCCAATCTTTATCTCCCACTATTTTTTATTTTTTCTGGGAGAATTTACAAAAAAAAAAATGGCCCAGTATTACACACTGGTTTTCTGTGGCACACTATGAGAGACAGATGCCACACACAGCAATGGCACAGAGGCAGACTTGCCAATCTTTATCTCCCACTATTTCTTTTTTTATTTTTTTCAGGGAGAATTTACAAAAAAAAAATGGCCCAGTATTACACACTGGTTTTCTGTGGCACACAATGAGAGACAGATGCCACACACAGCAATGGCACAGAGGCAGACTTGCCAATCTTTATCTCCCACTGTTTATTTATTTTTTTTCAGGGAGAATTTACAAAAAAAAAAAAATGGCCCAGTATTACACACTGGTTTTCTGTGCCACACTATGAGAGACAGATGCCACACACAGCAATGGCACAGAGGCAGACTTGCCAATCTTTATCTCCCACTATTTTTTTTTTTTTTTGAGGGAGAATTTACAAAAAAAAAATGGCCAAGTATTACACACTGGTTTTCTGTGGCACACAATGAGAGACAGATGCCACACACAGCAATGGCACAGAGGCAGACTTGCCAATCTTTATCTCCCACTATTTTTTTTTTTTTCAGGGAGAATTTACAAAAAAATACAAATGGCCCAGTATTACACACTGGTTTTCTGTGGCACACAATGAGAGACAGATGCCACACACAGCAATGGCACAGAGGCAGACTTGCCAATCTTTATATCTACTATTTATTTATTTTTTTCAGGTACAATTTACAAAAAAAAAAAGGCCCAGTATTACACACTGGTTTTCTGTGGCACACAATGAGAGACAGATGCCACACACAGCAATGGCACAGAGGCAGACTGGCCAATCTTTATCTCCCACTATTTACTCTTTTCCAGGGAGAATTTCCAAAAAAAAAAATGGCCCAGTATTACACACTGGTTTTCTGTGGCACACTATGAGAGACAGATGCCACACACAGCAATGGCACAGAGGCAGACTTGCCAATCTTTATCTCCCACTATTTTTTTTTTCAGGGAGAATTTACAAAAAAAAAAAAAAAAGGCCCAGTATTACACAATGGTTTTCTGTGGCACACAATGAGAGACAGATGCCACACACAGCAATGGCACAGAGGCAGACTTGCCAATCTTTATCTCCCACTATTTATTTATTTTTTTTCAGGGAGAATTTACAAAAAAAAATGGCCCAGTATTACACACTGGTTTTCTGTGGCACAATATGAGAGACAGATGCCACACACAGCAATGGCACAGAAGCAAACTTGCAAATCTTTATCTCCCACTATTTATTTATTTTTTTTCAGGGAGAATTTACAAAAAAAATATGGCCCAGTATTACACACTGGTTTTCTGTGGCACACTATGAGAGACAGATGCCACACACAGCAATGGCACAGAGGCAGACTTGCCAATCTTTATCTCCCACTATTTTTTTTTTTCAGGGAGAATTTACAAAAAAAAAATATGGCCCAGTATTACACACTGGTTTTCTGTGGCACACAATGAGAGACAAATGCCACACACAGCAATGGCACAGAGGCAGACTTGCCAATCTTTATCTCCCACTATTTTTTTTTTCAGGGAGAATTTACAAAAAAAAAAAATATGGCCCAGTATTACACACTGGTTTTCTGTGGCACACAATGAGAGACAGATGCCACACACAGCAATGGCACAGAGGCAGACTTGCCAATCTTTATCTCCCACTGTTTATTTATTTTTTTTCAGGGAGAATTTACAAAAAAAAAAAAAGGCCCAGTATTACACACTGGTTTTCTGTGCCACACTATGAGAGACAGATGCCACACACAGCAATGGCACAGAGGCAGACTTGCCAATCTTTATCTCCCACTATTTTTTTTTTCAGGGAGAATTTACAAAAAAAAAATATGGCCCAGTATTACACACTGGTTTTCTGTGGCACACAATGAGAAACAAATGCCACACACAGCAATGGCACAGAGGCAGACTTGCCAATCTTTATCTCCCACTATTTATTTATTTTTTTTCAGGGAGAATTTACAAAAAAAAAAAAAAGGCCCAGTATTACACACTGGTTTTGTGTGGCACACTATGAGAAACAGATGCCACACACAGCAATGGCACAGAGGCAGACTTGCCAATCTTTATCTCCCACTATTTATTTTTTTTCAGGGAGAATTTACACAAAAAAAAATGGCCCAGTATTACACACTGGTTTTCTGTGGCACACTATGAGAGACAGATGCCACACACAGCAATAGCACAGAGGCAGACTTGCAAATCTTTATCTCCCATTATTTTTTTTTTCAGGGAGAATTTACAAAAAAAAATGGCCCAGTATTACACACTGGTTTTCTGTGGCACACTATGAGAGACAGATGCCACACACAGCAATGGCACAGAGGCAGACTTGCCAATCTTTATCTCCCACTATTTATTTTTTTTTTCAGGTACAATTTACAAAAAAAAAAATGGCCCAGTATTACACACTGGTTTTCTGTGGCACACAATGAGAGACAGATGCCACACACAGCAATGGCACAGAGGCAGACTTGCCAATCTTTATCTCCCACTATTTATTTTTTTTCAGGGAGAATTTACAAAAAAAAAAATGGCCCAGTATTACACACTGGTTTTCTGTGGCACACAATGAGAGACAGATGCCACACACAGCAATGGCACAGAGGCAGACTTGCCAATCTTTATCTCCTACTATTTATTTTTTTTTCCATGGAGAATTTACAAAAAAATAAAAACGGCCCAGTATTACACACTGGTTTTCTGTGGCACACAATGAGAGACAGATGCCACACACAGCAATGGCACAGAGGCAGACTTGCCAATCTTTATCTCCCACTATTTATTTTTTTTTTCCAGGGAGAATTTACAAAAAAAAAATGGCCCAGTATTACACACTGGTTTTCTGTGGCACACTATGAGAGACAGATGCCACACACAGCAATGGCACAGAGGCAGACTTGCCAATCTTTATCTCCCACTATTTATTTATTTTTTTCAGGGAGAATTTAAAAAAAAAAAATATGGCCCAGTATTACACACTGGTTTTCTGTGGCACACAATGAGAGACAGATGCCACACACAGCAATGGCACAGAGGCAGACTTGCCAATCTTTATCTCCCACTATTTATTTTTTTTTTTCAGGGAGAATTTACAAAAAAAAAAAAATGGCCCAGTATTACACACTGGTTTTCTGTGGCACACTATGAGAGACAGATGCCACACACAGCAATGGCACAGAGGCAAACTTGCAAATCTTTATCTCCCACTATTTATTTATTTTTTTTCAGGGAGAATTTACAAAAAAAAATGGCCCAGTATTACACACTGGTTTTCTGTGGCACACTATGAGAGACAGATACCACACACAGCAATGGCACAGAGGCAGACTTGCCAATCTTTATCTCCCACTATTTATTTTTTTTTTTTCAGGGAGAATTTTTAAAAAAAAAAAATGGCCCAGTATTACACACTGGTTTTCTGTGGCACACTATGAGAGACAGATGCCACACACAGCAATGGCACAGAGGCAGACTTGCCAATCTTTATCTCCCACTATTTATTTATTTATTTTTTTTCAGGGAGAATTTAAAAAAAAAAAATGGCCCAGTATTACACACTGGTTTTCTGTGGCACACAATGAGAGACAGATGCCACACACAGCAATGGCACAGAGGCAGACTTGCCAATCTTTATCTCCCACTATTTATTTTTTTTCAGGGAGAATTTACAAAAAAAAATGGCCCAGTATTACACACTGGTTTTCTGTGGCACACAATGAGAGACAGATGCCACACACAGCAATGGCACAGAGTCAGACTTGCCAATCTTTATCTCCCACTATTTTTTTTTTTCAGGGAGAATTTACAAAAAAAAAATGGCCAAGTATTACACACTGGTTTTCTGTGGCACACAATGAGAGACAGATGCCACACACAGCAATGGCACAGAGGCAGACTTGCCAATCTTTATCTCCCACTATTTATTTTTTTTTCAGGGAGAATTTACAAAAAAATACAAATGGCCCAGTATTACACACTGGTTTTCTGTGGCACACAATGAGAGACAGATGCCACACACAGCAATGGCACAGAGGCAGACTTGCCAATCTTTATATCTACTATTTATTTATTTTTTTCAGGTACAATTTACAAAAAAAAAAAAGGCCCAGTATTACACACTGGTTTTCTGTGGCACACAATGAGAGACAGATGCCACACACAGCAATGGCACAGAGGCAGACTTGCCAATCTTTATCTCCCACTATTTATTCTTTTCCAGGGAGAATTTCCAAAAAAAAACAATGGCCCAGTATTACACACTGGTTTTCTGTGGCACACTATGAGAGACAGATGCCACACACAGCAATGGCACAGAGGCAGACTTGCCAATCTTTATCTCCCACTATTTTTTTTTTTCAGGGAGAATTTACAAAAAAAAAAAATATGGCCCAGTATTACACACTGGTTTTCTGTGGCACACAATGAGAGACAGATGCCACACACAGCAATGGCACAGAGGCAGACTTGCCAATCTTTATCTCCCACTATTTATTTATTTTTTTTCAGGGAGAATTTACAAAAAAAAAATGGCCCAGTATTACACACTGGTTTTCTGTGGCACACTATGAGAGACAGATGCCACACACAGCAATGGCACAGAAGCAAACTTGCAAATCTTTATCTCCCACTATTTATTTATTTTTTTTCAGGGAGAATTTACAAAAAAAATATGGCCCAGTATTACACACTGGTTTTCTGTGGCACACTATGAGAGACAGATGCCACACACAGCAATGGCACAGAGGCAGACTTGCCAATCTTTATCTCCCACTATTTTTTATTTTTTCTGGGAGAATTTACAAAAAAAAAAATGGCCCAGTATTACACACTGGTTTTCTGTGGCACACTATGAGAGACAGATGCCACACACAGCAATGGCACAGAGGCAGACTTGCCAATCTTTATCTCCCACTATTTCTTTTTTTATTTTTTTCAGGGAGAATTTACAAAAAAAAAATGGCCCAGTATTACACACTGGTTTTCTGTGGCACACAATGAGAGACAGATGCCACACACAGCAATGGCACAGAGGCAGACTTGCCAATCTTTATCTCCCACTGTTTATTTATTTTTTTTCAGGGAGAATTTACAAAAAAAAAAAATGGCCCAGTATTACACACTGGTTTTCTGTGCCACACTATGAGAGACAGATGCCACACACAGCAATGGCACAGAGGCAGACTTGCCAATCTTTATCTCCCACTATTTTTTTTTTTTTTTGAGGGAGAATTTACAAAAAAAAAATGGCCAAGTATTACACACTGGTTTTCTGTGGCACACAATGAGAGACAGATGCCACACACAGCAATGGCACAGAGGCAGACTTGCCAATCTTTATCTCCCACTATTTATTTTTTTTTTCAGGGAGAATTTACAAAAAAATACAAATGGCCCAGTATTACACACTGGTTTTCTGTGGCACACAATGAGAGACAGATGCCACACACAGCAATGGCACAGAGGCAGACTTGCCAATCTTTATATCTACTATTTATTTATTTTTTTCAGGTACAATTTACAAAAAAAAAAAGGCCCAGTATTACACACTGGTTTTCTGTGGCACACAATGAGAGACAGATGCCACACACAGCAATGGCACAGAGGCAGACTGGCCAATCTTTATCTCCCACTATTTACTCTTTTCCAGGGAGAATTTCCAAAAAAAAAAATGGCCCAGTATTACACACTGGTTTTCTGTGGCACACTATGAGAGACAGATGCCACACACAGCAATGGCACAGAGGCAGACTTGCCAATCTTTATCTCCCACTATTTTTTTTTTTCAGGGAGAATTTACAAAAAAAAAAAATATGGCCCAGTATTACACACTGGTTTTCTGTGGCACACAATGAGAGACAGATGCCACACACAGCAATGGCACAGAGGCAGACTTGCCAATCTTTATCTCCCACTATTTATTTATTTTTTTTCAGGGAGAATTTACAAAAAAAAATGGCCCAGTATTACACACTGGTTTTCTGTGGCACAATATGAGAGACAGATGCCACACACAGCAATGGCACAGAAGCAAACTTGCAAATCTTTATCTCCCACTATTTATTTATTTTTTTTCAGGGAGAATTTACAAAAAAAATATGGCCCAGTATTACACACTGGTTTTCTGTGGCACACTATGAGAGACAGATGCCACACACAGCAATGGCACAGAGGCAGACTTGCCAATCTTTATCTCCCACTATTTTTTTTTTTCAGGGAGAATTTACAAAAAAAAAATATGGCCCAGTATTACACACTGGTTTTCTGTGGCACACAATGAGAGACAAATGCCACACACAGCAATGGCACAGAGGCAGACTTGCCAATCTTTATCTCCCACTATTTATTTATTTTTTTTCAGGGAGAATTTACAAAAAAAAAATGGCCCAGTATTACACACTGGTTTTGTGTGGCACACTATGAGAAACAGATGCCACACACAGCAATGGCACAGAGGCAGACTTGCAAATCTTTATCTCCCACTATTTTTTTTTTCAAGGAGAATTTACAAAAAAAAAATGGCCCAGTATTACACACTGGTTTTCTGTGGCACACTATGAGAGACAGATGCCACACACAGCAATGGCACAGAGGCAGACTTGCCAATCTTTATCTCCCACTATTTATTTTTTTTTTCAGGTACAATTTACAAAAAAAAAAAATGGCCCAGTATTACACACTGGTTTTCTGTGGCACATAATGAGAGACAGATGCCACACACAGCAATGGCACAGAGGCAGACTTGCCAATCTTTATCTCCCACTATTTATTTTTTTTCAGGGAGAATTTACAAAAAAAAAATGGCCCAGTATTACACACTGGTTTTCTGTGGCACACAATGAGAGACAGATGCCACACACAGCAATGGCACAGAGGCAGACTTGCCAATCTTTATCTCCTACTATTTATTTATTTTTTTTCATGGAGAATTTACAAAAAAATAAAAACGGCCCAGTATTACACACTGGTTTTCTGTGGCACACAATGAGAGACAGATGCCACACACAGCAATGGCACAGAGGCAGACTTGCCAATCTTTATCTCCCACTATTTATTTATTTTTTTCCCGGGAGAATTTACAAAAAAAAATGGCCCAGTATTACACACTGGTTTTCTGTGGCACACTATGAGAGACAGATGCCACACACAGCAATGGCACAGAGGCAGACTTGCCAATCTTTATCTCCCACTATTTTTTTTTTTTCAGGGAGAATTTACAAAAAAAAATGGCCAAGTATTACACACTGGTTTTCTGTGGCACACAATGAGAGACAGATGCCACACACAGCAATGGCACAGAGGCAGACTTGCCAATCTTTATCTCCCACTATTTATTTATTTTTTTAGGGAGAATTTACAAAAAAATACAAATGGCCCAGTATTACACACTGGTTTTCTGTGGCACACAATGAGAGACAGATGCCACACACAGCAATGGCACAGAGGCAGACTTGCCAATCTTTATATCCACTATTTATTTATTTTTTTCATGTACAATTTACAAAAAAAAAAAATGGCCCATTATTACACACTGGTTTTCTGTGGCACACTATGAGAGACAGATGCCACACACAGCAATGACACAGAGGCAGACTTGCCAATCTTTATCTCCCACTATTTATTTATTTTTTTCAGGGAGAATTAAAAAAAAAAAAAATATGGCCCAGTATTACACACTGGTTTTCTGTGGCACACAATGAGAGACAGATGCCACACACAGCAATGGCACAGAGGCAGACTTGCCAATCTTTATCTCACACTATTTATTTTTTTTTTTTCAGGGAGAATTTACAAAAAAAAAAAATGGCCCAGTATTACACACTGGTTTTCTGTGGCACACTATGAGAGACAGATGCCACACACAGCAATGGCACAGAGGCAAACTTGCAAATCTTTATCTCCCACTATTTATTTATTTTTTTTCAGGGAGAATTTACAAAAAAAAAAAATGGCCCAGTATTACACACTGGTTTTCTGTGGCACACTATGAGAGACAGATACCACACACAGCAATGGCACAGAGGCAGACTTGCCAATCTTTATCTCCCACTATTTATTTTTTTTTTTTCAGGGAGAATTTTCAAAAAAAAAAAATGGCCCAGTATTACACACTGGTTTTCTGTGGCACACTATGAGAGACAGATGCCACACACAGCAATGGCACAGAGGCAGACTTGCCAATCTTTATCTCCCACTATTTATTTATTTATTTTTTTTCAGGGAAAATTTAAAAAAAAAAAAAATGGCCCAGTATTACACACTGGTTTTCTGTGGCACACAATGAGAGACAGATGCCACACACAGCAATGGCACAGAGGCAGACTTGCCAATCTTTATCTCCCACTATTTATTTTTTTTCAGGGAGAATTTACAAAAAAAAAATGGCCCAGTATTACACACTGGTTTTCTGTGGCACACAATGAGAGACAGATGCCACACACAGCAATGGCACAGAGGCAGACTTGCCAATCTTTATCTCCCACTATTTATTTTTTTTCAGGGAGAATTTACAAAAAAAATATGGCCCAGTATTACACACTGGTTTTCTGTGGCACACAATGAGAGACAGATGCCACACACAGCAATGGCACAGAGGCAGACTTGCCAATCTTTATCTCACACTATTTATTTTTTTTTTTCAGGGAGAATTTACAAAAAAAAAAAATGGCCCAGTATAACACACTGGTTTTCTGTGGCACACTATGAGAGACAGATGCCACACACAGCAATGGCACAGAGGCAAACTTGCAAATCTTTATCTCCCACTATTTATTTATTTTTTTTCAGGGAGAATTTACAAAAAAAAAAAATGGCCCAGTATTACACACTGGTTTTCTGTGGCACACTATGAGAGACAGATACCACACACAGCAATGGCACAGAGGCAGACTTGCCAATCTTTATCTCCCACTATTTATTTTTTTTTTTCAGGGAGAATTTTCAAAAAAAAAATGGCCCAGTATTACACACTGGTTTTCTGTGGCACACTATGAGAGACAGATGCCACACACAGCAATGGCACAGAGGCAGACTTGCCAATCTTTATCTCCCACTATTTATTTATTTATTTTTTTTCAGGGAAAATTAAAAAAAAAAAAATGGCCCAGTATTACACACTGGTTTTCTGTGGCACACAATGAGAGACAGATGCCACACACAGCAATGGCACAGAGGCAGACTTGCCAATCTTTATCTCCCACTATTTATTTTTTTTCAGGGAGAATTTACAAAAAAAAAATGGCCCAGTATTACACACTGGTTTTCTGTGGCACACAATGAGAGTCAGATGCCACACACAGCAATGGCACAGAGGCAGACTTGCCAATCTTTATCTCCCACTATTTTTTTTTTTTTTTGAGGGAGAATTTACAAAAAAAAAATGGCCAAGTATTACACACTGGTTTTCTGTGGCACACAATGAGAGACAGATGCCACACACAGCAATGGCACAGAGGCAGACTTGCCAATCTTTATCTCCCACTATTTATTTTTTTTTTCAGGGAGAATTTACAAAAAAATACAAATGGCCCAGTATTACACACTGGTTTTCTGTGGCACACAATGAGAGACAGATGCCACACACAGCAATGGCACAGAGGCAGACTTGCCAATCTTTATATCTACTATTTATTTATTTTTTTCAGGTACAATTTACAAAAAAAAAAAGGCCCAGTATTACACACTGGTTTTCTGTGGCACACAATGAGAGACAGATGCCACACACAGCAATGGCACAGAGGCAGACTGGCCAATCTTTATCTCCCACTATTTACTCTTTTCCAGGGAGAATTTCCAAAAAAAAAAATGGCCCAGTATTACACACTGGTTTTCTGTGGCACACTATGAGAGACAGATGCCACACACAGCAATGGCACAGAGGCAGACTTGCCAATCTTTATCTCCCACTATTTTTTTTTTTCAGGGAGAATTTACAAAAAAAAAAAATATGGCCCAGTATTACACACTGGTTTTCTGTGGCACACAATGAGAGACAGATGCCACACACAGCAATGGCACAGAGGCAGACTTGCCAATCTTTATCTCCCACTATTTATTTATTTTTTTTCAGGGAGAATTTACAAAAAAAAAATGGCCCAGTATTACACACTGGTTTTCTGTGGCACAATATGAGAGACAGATGCCACACACAGCAATGGCACAGAAGCAAACTTGCAAATCTTTATCTCCCACTATTTATTTATTTTTTTTCAGGGAGAATTTACAAAAAAAATATGGCCCAGTATTACACACTGGTTTTCTGTGGCACACTATGAGAGACAGATGCCACACACAGCAATGGCACAGAGGCAGACTTGCCAATCTTTATCTCCCACTATTTTTTATTTTTTCAGGGAGAATTTACAAAAAAAAAAATGGCCCAGTATTACACACTGGTTTTCTGTGGCACACAATGAGAGACAGATGCCACACACAGCAATGGCACAGAGGCAGACTTGCCAATCTTTATCTCCCACTGTTTATTTATTTTTCTTCAGGGAGAATTTACAAAAAAAAAAAAATGGCCCAGTATTACACACTGGTTTTCTGTGCCACACTATGAGAGACAGATGCCACACACAGCAATGGCACAGAAGCAAACTTGCAAATCTTTATCTCCCACTATTTATTTTTTTTTTTTCAGGGAGAATTTACAAAAAAAATATGGCCCAGTATTACACACTGGTTTTCTGTGGCACACTATGAGAGACAGATGCCACACACAGCAATGGCACAGAGGCAGACTTGCCAATCTTTATCTCCCACTATTTTTTATTTTTTCAGGGAGAATTTACAAAAAAAAAAATGGCCCAGTATTACACACTGGTTTTCTGTGGCACACAATGAGAGACAGATGCCACACACAGCAATGGCACAGAGGCAGACTTGCCAATCTTTATCTCCCACTGTTTATTTATTTTTCTTCAGGGAGAATTTACAAAAAAAAAAAAATGGCCCAGTATTACACACTGGTTTTCTGTGCCACACTATGAGAGACAGATGCCACACACAGCAATGGCACAGAGGCAGACTTGCCAATCTTTATCTCTCACTATTTTTTTTTTCAGGGAGAATTTACAAAAAAAAAATATGGCCCAGTATTACACACTGGTTTTCTGTGGCACACAATGAGAGACAAATGCCACACACAGCAATGGCACAGAGGCAGACTTGCCAATCTTTATCTCCCACTATTTATTTATTTTTTTTCAGGGAGAATTTACAAAAAAAAAAAATGGCCCAGTATTACACACTGGTTTTGTGTGGCACACTATGAGAAACAGATGCCACACACAGCAATGGCACAGAGGCAGACTTGCCAATCTTTATCTCCCACTATTTATTTTTTTTTTTTCAGGGAGAATTTACACGAAAAAAAATGGCCCAGTATTACACACTGGTTTTCTGTGGCACACTATGAGAGACAGATGCCACACACAGCAATGGCACAGAGGCAGACTTGCCAATCTTTATCTCCCACTATTTATTTTTTTTTTCAGGTACAATTTACAAAAAAAAAATGGCCCAGTATTACACACTGGTTTTCTGTGGCACACAATGAGAGACAGATGCCACACACAGCAATGGCACAGAGGCAGACTTGCCAATCTTTATCTCCCACTATTTATTTTTTTTCAGGGAGAATTTACAAAAAAAAAATGGCCCAGTATTACACACTGGTTTTCTGTGGCACACAATGAGAGACAGATGCCACACACAGCAATGGCACAGAGGCAGACTTGCCAATCTTTATCTCCTACTATTTATTTATTTTTTTTCATGGAGAATTTACAAAAAAATAAAAACGGCCCAGTATTACACACTGGTTTTCTGTGGCACACAATGAGAGACAGATGCCACACACAGCAATGGCACAGAGGCAGACTTGCCAATCTTTATCTCCCACTATTTATTTTTTTCCAGGGAGAATTTACAACAAAAAAAAATGGCCCAGTATTACACACTGGTTTTCTGTGGCACACTATGAGAGAAAGATGCCACACACAGCAATGGCACAGAGGCAGACTTGCCAATCTTTATCTCCCACGATTTTTTTTTTTCAGGGAGAATTTACAAAAAAAAAAAAATATGGCCCAGTATTACACACTGGTTTTCTGTGGCACACAATAAGAGACAGATGCCACACACAGCAATGGCACAGAGGCAGACTTGCCAATCTTTATCTCCCACTATTTATTTTTTTATTTTTTTTCAGGGAGAATTTACAAAAAAAAAATGGCCCAGTATTACACACTGGTTTTCTGTGCCACACTATGAGAGACAGATGCCACACACAGCAATGGCACAGAGGCAGACTTGCCAATCTTTATCTCCCACTATTTTTTTTTTTCAGGGAGAATTTACAAAAAAAAAATATGGCCCAGTATTACACACTGGTTTTCTGTGGCACACAATGAGAGACAAATGCCACACACAGCAATGGCACAGAGGCAGACTTGCCAATCTTTATCTCCCACTATTTATTTATTTTTTTTCAGGGAGAATTTACAAAAAAAAAAAATGGCCCAGTATTACACACTGGTTTTGTGTGGCACACTATGAGAAACAGATGCCACACACAGCAATGGCACAGAGGCAGACTTGCCAATCTTTATCTCCCACTATTTATTTTTTTTTTTTCAGGGAGAATTTACACAAAAAAAAATGGCCCAGTATTACACACTGGTTTTCTGTGGCACACTATGAGAGACAGATGCCACACACAGCAATGGCACAGAGGCAGACTTGCAAATCTTTATCTCCCACTATTTTTTTTTTTCAGGGAGAATTTACAAAAAAAAAAATGGCCCAGTATTACACACTGGTTTTCTGTGGCACACTATGAGAGACAGATGCCACACACAGCAATGGCACAGAGGCAGACTTGCCAATCTTTATCTCCCACTATTTATTTTTTTTTTTCAGGTACAATTTACAAAAAAAAAAAAATGGCCCAGTATTACACACTGGTTTTCTGTGGCACACAATGAGAGACAGATGCCACACACAGCAATGGCACAGAGGCAGACTTGCCAATCTTTATCTCCCACTATTTATTTTTTTTCAGGGAGAATTTACAAAAAAAAAATGGCCCAGTATTACACACTGGTTTTCTGTGGCACACAATGAGAGACAGATGCCACACACAGCAATGGCACAGAGGCAGACTTGCCAATCTTTATCTCCTTCTATTTATTTATTTTTTTTCATGGAGAATTTACAAAAAAATAAAAACGGCCCAGTATTACACACTGGTTTTCTGTGGCACACAATGAGAGACAGATGCCACACACAGCAATGGCACAGAGGCAGACTTGCCAATCTTTATCTCCCACTATTTATTTTTTTTTTCCAGGGAGAATTTACAAAAAAAATGGCCCAGTATTACACACTGGTTTTCTGTAGCACACTATGAGAGACAGATGCCACACACAGCAATGGCACAGAGGCAGACTTGCCAATCTTTATCTCCCACTATTTTTTTTTTTTTCAGGGAGAATTTACAAAAAAAAAATGGCCAAGTATTACACACTGGTTTTTTGTGGCACACAATGAGAGACAGATGCCACACTCAGCAATGGCACAGAGGCAGACTTGCCAATCTTTATCTCCCACTATTTATTTTTTTATTTTTTTTCAGGGAGAATTTACAAAAAAAAAATGGCCCAGTATTACACACTGGTTTTCTGTGGCACACAATGAGAGACAGATGCCACACACAGCAATGGCACAGAGGCAGACTTGCCAATCTTTATCTCCCACTGTTTATTTATTTTTTTTCAGGGAGAATTTACAAAAAAAAAAAAAATGGCCCAGTATTACACACTGGTTTTCTGTGCCACACTATGAGAGACAGATGCCACACACAGCAATGGCACAGAGGCAGACTTGCCAATCTCTATCTCCCACTATTTTTTTTTTTCAGGGAGAATTTACAAAAAAAAAATATGGCCCAGTATTACACACTGGTTTTCTGTGGCACACAATGAGAGACAAATGCCACACACAGCAATGGCACAGAGGCAGACTTGCCAATCTTTATCTCCCACTATTTATTTATTTTTTTTCAGGGAGAATTTACAAAAAAAAAAAATGGCCCAGTATTACACACTGGTTTTGTGTGGCACACTATGAGAAACAGATGCCACACACAGCAATGGCACAGAGGCAGACTTGCCAATCTTTATCTCCCACTATTTATTTTTTTTTTTTCAGGGAGAATTTACACAAAAAAAAATGGCCCAGTATTACACACTGGTTTTCTGTGGCACACTATGAGAGACAGATGCCACACACAGCAATGGCACAGAGGCAGACTTGCAAATCTTTATCTCCCACAATTTTTTTTTTCAGGGAGAATTTACAAAAAAAAAATGGCCCAGTATTACACACTGGTTTTCTGTGGCACACTATGAGAGACAGATGCCACACACAGCAATGGCACAGAGGCAGACTTGCCAATCTTTATCTCCCACTATTTATTTTTTTTTTTCAGGTACAATTTACAAAAAAAAAAAAATGGCCCAGTATTACACACTGGTTTTCTGTGGCACACAATGAGAGACAGATGCCACACACAGCAATGGCACAGAGGCAGACTTGCCAATCTTTATCTCCCACTATTTATTTTTTTTCAGGGAGAATTTACAAAAAAAAAATGGCCCAGTATTACACACTGGTTTTCTGTGGCACACAATGAGAGACAGATGCCACACACAGCAATGGCACAGAGGCAGACTTGCCAATCTTTATCTCCTTCTATTTATTTATTTTTTTTCATGGAGAATTTACAAAAAAATAAAAACGGCCCAGTATTACACACTGGTTTTCTGTGGCACACAATGAGAGACAGATGCCACACACAGCAATGGCACAGAGGCAGACTTGCCAATCTTTATCTCCCACTATTTATTTTTTTTTTCCAGGGAGAATTTACAAAAAAAATGGCCCAGTATTACACACTGGTTTTCTGTAGCACACTATGAGAGACAGATGCCACACACAGCAATGGCACAGAGGCAGACTTGCCAATCTTTATCTCCCACTATTTTTTTTTTTTTCAGGGAGAATTTACAAAAAAAAAATGGCCAAGTATTACACACTGGTTTTTTGTGGCACACAATGAGAGACAGATGCCACACTCCGCAATGGCACAGAGGCAGACTTGCCAATCTTTATCTCCCACTATTTATTTTTTTTTTCAGGGAGAATTTACAAAAAAATACAAATGGCCCAGTATTACACACTGGTTTTCTGTGGCACACAATGAGAGACAGATGCCACACACAGCAATGGCACAGAGGCAGACTTGCCAATCTTTATATCCACTATTTATTTATTTTTTTCATGTACAATTTACAAAAAAAAAAATGGCCCAGTATTACACACTGGTTTTCTGTGGCACACAATGAGAGACAGATGCCACACACAGCAATGGCACAGAGGCAGACTTGCCAATCTTTATCTCCCACTATTTATTTTTTTCCAGGGAGAATTTACAAAAAAAAAAAATGGCCCAGTATTACACACTGGTTTTCTGTGGCACACTATGAGAGACAGATGCCACACACAGCAATGGCACAGAGGCAGACTTGCCAATCTTTATCTCCCACTGTTTATTTATTTTTTTTCAGGGAGAATTTACAAAAAAAAAAAAAATGGCCCAGTATTACACACTGGTTTTCTGTGCCACACTATGAGAGACAGATTCCACACACAGCAATGGCACAGAGGCAGACTTGCCAATCTCTATCTCCCACTATTTTTTTTTTTCAGGGAGAATTTACAAAAAAAAAATATGGCCCAGTATTACACACTGGTTTTCTGTGGCACACAATGAGAGACAAATGCCACACACAGCAATGGCACAGAGGCAGACTTGCCAATCTTTATCTCCCACTATTTATTTATTTTTTTTCAGGGAGAATTTACAAAAAAAAAAAATGGCCCAGTATTACACACTGGTTTTGTGTGGCACACTATGAGAAACAGATGCCACACACAGCAATGGCACAGAGGCAGACTTGCCAATCTTTATCTCCCACTATTTATTTTTTTTTTTTCAGGGAGAATTTACACAAAAAAAAATGGCCCAGTATTACACACTGGTTTTCTGTGGCACACTATGAGAGACAGATGCCACACACAGCAATGGCACAGAGGCAGACTTGCAAATCTTTATCTCCCACAATTTTTTTTTTCAGGGAGAATTTACAAAAAAAAAATGGCCCAGTATTACACACTGGTTTTCTGTGGCACACTATGAGAGACAGATGCCACACACAGCAATGGCACAGAGGCAGACTTGCCAATCTTTATCTCCCACTATTTATTTTTTTTTTTCAGGTACAATTTACAAAAAAAAAAAAATGGCCCAGTATTACACACTGGTTTTCTGTGGCACACAATGAGAGACAGATGCCACACACAGCAATGGCACAGAGGCAGACTTGCCAATCTTTATCTCCCACTATTTATTTTTTTTCAGGGAGAATTTACAAAAAAAAAATGGCCCAGTATTACACACTGGTTTTCTGTGGCACACAATGAGAGACAGATGCCACACACAGCAATGGCACAGAGGCAGACTTGCCAATCTTTATCTCCTTCTATTTATTTATTTTTTTTCATGGAGAATTTACAAAAAAATAAAAACGGCCCAGTATTACACACTGGTTTTCTGTGGCACACAATGAGAGACAGATGCCACACACAGCAATGGCACAGAGGCAGACTTGCCAATCTTTATCTCCCACTATTTATTTTTTTTTCCAGGGAGAATTTACAAAAAAAATGGCCCAGTATTACACACTGGTTTTCTGTAGCACACTATGAGAGACAGATGCCACACACAGCAATGGCACAGAGGCAGACTTGCCAATCTTTATCTCCCACTATTTTTTTTTTTTTCAGGGAGAATTTACAAAAAAAAAATGGCCAAGTATTACACACTGGTTTTTTGTGGCACACAATGAGAGACAGATGCCACACTCCGCAATGGCACAGAGGCAGACTTGCCAATCTTTATCTCCCACTATTTATTTTTTTTTTCAGGGAGAATTTACAAAAAAATACAAATGGCCCAGTATTACACACTGGTTTTCTGTGGCACACAATGAGAGACAGATGCCACACACAGCAATGGCACAGAGGCAGACTTGCCAATCTTTATATCCACTATTTATTTATTTTTTTCATGTACAATTTACAAAAAAAAAAATGGCCCAGTATTACACACTGGTTTTCTGTGGCACACAATGAGAGACAGATGCCACACACAGCAATGGCACAGAGGCAGACTTGCCAATCTTTATCTCCCACTATTTATTTTTTTCCAGGGAGAATTTACAAAAAAAAAAAATGGCCCAGTATTACACACTGGTTTTCTGTGGCACACTATGAGAGACAGATGCCACACACAGCAATGGCACAGAGGCAGACTTGCCAATCTTTATCTCCCACTATTTTTTTTTTCAGGGAGAATTTACAAAAAAAAAAAAATATGGCCCAGTATTACACACTGGTTTTCTGTGGCACACAATGAGAGACAGATGCCACACACAGCAATGGCACAGAGGCAGACTTGCCAATCTTTATCTCCCACTATTTTTTATTTTTTCAGGGAGAATTTACAAAAAAAAAAAATGGCCCAGTATTACACACTGGTTTTCTGTTGCACACTATGAGAGACAGATGCCACACACAGAGGCAGACTTGCCAATCTTTATCTCCCACTATTTATTTTTTTATTTTTTTTCAGGGAGAATTTACAAAAAAAAAAAAATGGCCCAGTATTACACACTGGTTTTCTGTGGCACACAATGAGAGACAGATGCCACACACAGCAATGGCACAGAGGCAGACTTGCCAATCTTTATCTCCCACTGTTTATTTATTTTTTTTCAGGGAGAATTTACAAAAAAAAAAAATGGCCCAGTATTACACACTGGTTTTCTGTGGCACACAATGAGAGACAAATGCCACACACAGCAATGGCACAGAGGCAGACTTGCCAATCTTTATCTCCCACTATTTATTTTTTTTTTCAGGGAGAATTTACACAAAAAAAAATGGCCCAGTATTACACACTGGTTTTCTGTGGCACACTATGAGAGACAGATGCCACACACAGCAATGGCACAGAGGCAGACTTGCAAACCTTTATCTCCCACTATTTTTTTTTTCAGGGAGAATTTACAAAAAAAAAA
Organism: Ranitomeya variabilis; assembly: GCF_051348905.1. Lineage (NCBI taxonomy): Eukaryota > Metazoa > Chordata > Amphibia > Anura > Dendrobatidae > Ranitomeya > Ranitomeya variabilis. The sequence continues at coordinate 12,258 of NW_027508152.1, read as the reverse complement.
TGGCCCAGTATTACACACTGGTTTTCTGTGGCACACTATGAGAGACAGATGCCACACACAGCAATGGCACAGAGGCAGACTTGCCAATCTTTATCTCCCACTATTTATTTTTTTCTGGTACAATTTACAAAAAAAAAATGGTTTTCTGTGGCACACTATGAGAGACAGATGCCACACACAGCAATGACACAGAGGCAGACTTGCCAATCTTTATCTCCCACTATTTATTTTTTTTTTTCAGGTACAATTTACAAAAAAAAAATGGCCCAGTATTACACACTGGTTTTCTGTGGCACACAATGAGAGACAGATGCCACACACAGCAATGGCACAGAGGCAGACTTGCCAATCTTTATCTCCCACTATTTTTTTTTTTTCAGAGAGAATTTACAAAAAAATACAAATGGCCCAGTATTACACACTGGTTTTCTGTGGCACACAATGAGAGACAGATGCCACACACAGCAATGGCACAGAGGCAGACTTGCCAATCTTTATATCCACTATTTATTTTTTTTTTTCATGTACAATTTACAAAAAAAAAAATGGCCCAGTATTACACACTGGTTTTCTGTGGCACACAATGAGAGACAGATGCCACACACAGCAATGGCACAGAGGCAGACTTGCCAATCTTTATCTCCCACTGTTTATTTATTTTTTTTCAGGGAGAATTTACAAAAAAAAAAAATGGCCCAGTATTACACACTGGTTTTCTGTGGCACACAATGAGAGACAAATGCCACACACAGCAATGGCACAGAGGCAGACTTGCCAATCTTTATCTCCCACTATTTATTTTTTTTTTTCAGGGAGAATTTACACAAAAAAAAATGGCCCAGTATTACACACTGGTTTTCTGTGGCACACTATGAGAGACAGATGCCACACACAGCAATGGCACAGAGGCAGACTTGCAAATCTTTATCTCCCACTATTTTTTTTTTCAGGGAGAATTTACAAAAAAAAAATGGCCCAGTATTACACACTGGTTTTCTGTGGCACACTATGAGAGACAGATGCCACACACAGCAATGGCACAGAGGCAGACTTGCCAATCTTTATCTCCCACTATTTATTTTTTTCAGGTACAATTTACAAAAAAAAAATGGTTTTCTGTGGCACACTATGAGAGACAGATGCCACACACAGCAATGACACAGAGGCAGACTTGCCAATCTTTATCTCCCACTATTTATTTTTTTTTTCAGGTACAATTTACAAAAAAAAAATGGCCCAGTATTACACACTGGTTTTCTGTGGCACACAATGAGAGACAGATGCCACACACAGCAATGGCACAGAGGCAGACTTGCCAATCTTTATCTCCCACTATTTTTTATTTTTTCAGAGAGAATTTACAAAAAAATACAAATGGCCCAGTATTACACACTGGTTTTCTGTGGCACACAATGAGAGACAGATGCCACACACAGCAATGGCACAGAGGCAGACTTGCCAATCTTTATCTCCCACTATTTATTTTTTTCCAGGGAGAATTTACAACAAAAAAAAATGGCCCAGTATTACACACTGGTTTTCTGTGGCACACTATGAGAGACAGATGCCACACACAGCAATGGCACAGAGGCAGACTTGCCAATCTTTATCTCCCACTATTTATTTTTTTCCAGGGAGAATTTACAACAAAAAAAAATGGCCCAGTATTACACACTGGTTTTCTGTGGCACACTATGAGAGACAGATGCCACACACAGCAATGGCACAGAGGCAGACTTGCCAATCTTTATCTCCCACGATTTTTTTTTTTCAGGGAGAATTTACAAAAAAAAAAAAATATGGCCCAGTATTACACACTGGTTTTCTGTGGCACACAATAAGAGACAGATGCCACACACAGCAATGGCACAGAGGCAGACTTGCCAATCTTTATCTCCCACTATTTTTTATTTTTTCAGGGAGAATTTACAAAAAAAAAAAATGGCCCAGTATTACACACTGGTTTTCTGTGGCACACTATGAGAGACAGATGCCACACACAGCAATGGCACAGAGGCAGACTTGCCAATCTTTATCTCCCACTATTTATTTTTTTATTTTTTTTCAGGGAGAATTTACAAAAAAAAAATGGCCCAGTATTACACACTGGTTTTCTGTGGCACACAATGAGAGACAGATGCCACACACAGCAATGGCACAGAGGCAGACTTGCCAATCTTTATCTCCCACTGTTTATTTATTTTTTTTCAGGGAGAATTTACAAAAAAAAAAAAATGGCCCAGTATTACACACTGGTTTTCTGTGCCACACTATGAGAGACAGATGCCACACACAGCAATGGCACAGAGGCAGACTTGCCAATCTTTATCTCCCACTATTTTTTTTTTTCAGGGAGAATTTACAAAAAAAAATATGGCCCAGTATTACACACTGGTTTTCTGTGGCACACAATGAGAGACAAATGCCACACACAGCAATGGCACAGAGGCAGACTTGCCAATCTTTATCTCCCACTATTTATTTATTTTTTTTCAGGGAGAATTTACAAAAAAAAAAAATGGCCCAGTATTACACACTGGTTTTGTGTGGCACACTATGAGAAACAGATGCCACACACAGCAATGGCACAGAGGCAGACTTGCCAATCTTTATCTCCCACTATTTATTTATTTTTTTTCAGGGAGAATTTACACAAAAAAAAATGGCCCAGTATTACACACTGGTTTTCTGTGGCACACTATGAGAGACAGATGCCACACACAGCAATGGCACAGAGGCAGACTTGCAAATCTTTATCTCCCACTATTTTTTTTTTTTCAGGGAGAATTTACAAAAAAAAAATGGCCCAGTATTACACACTGGTTTTCTGTGGCACACTGTGAGAGACAGATGCCACACACAGCAATGGCACAGAGGCAGACTTGCCAATCTTTATCTCCAACTATTTATTTTTTTTTTTCAGGTACAATTTACAAAAAAAAAAAATGGCCCAGTATTACACACTGGTTTTCTGTGGCACACAATGAGAGACAGATGCCACACACAGCAATGTCACAGAGGCAGACTTGCCAATCTTTATCTCCCACTATTTATTTTTTTTCAGGGAGAATTTACAAAAAAAAAATGGCCCAGTATTACACACTGGTTTTCTGTGGCACACAATGAGAGACAGATGCCACACACAGCAATGGCACAGAGGCAGACTTGCCAATCTTTATCTCCTTCTATTTATTTATTTTTTTTCATGGAGAATTTACAAAAAAATAAAAACGGCCCAGTATTACACACTGGTTTTCTGTGGCACACAATGAGAGACAGATGCCACACACAGCAATGGCACAGAGGCAGACTTGCCAATCTTTATCTCCCACTATTTATTTTTTTTTTCCAGGGAGAATTTACAAAAAAAATGGCCCAGTATTACACACTGGTTTTCTGTAGCACACTATGAGAGACAGATGCCACACACAGCAATGGCACAGAGGCAGACTTGCCAATCTTTATCTCCCACTATTTTTTTTTTTTTCAGGGAGAATTTACAAAAAAAAAATGGCCAAGTATTACACACTGGTTTTTTGTGGCACACAATGAGAGACAGATGCCACACTCAGCAATGGCACAGAGGCAGACTTGCCAATCTTTATCTCCCACTATTTATTTTTTTATTTTTTTTCAGGGAGAATTTACAAAAAAAAAATGGCCCAGTATTACACACTGGTTTTCTGTGGCACACAATGAGAGACAGATGCCACACACAGCAATGGCACAGAGGCAGACTTGCCAATCTTTATCTCCCACTGTTTATTTTTTTTTTTCAGGGAGAATTTACAAAAAAAAAAAAAATGGCCCAGTATTACACACTGGTTTTCTGTGTCACACTATGAGAGACAGATGCCACACACAGCAATGGCACAGAGGCAGACTTGCCAATCTTTATCTCCCACTATTTTTTTTTTTCAGGGAGAATTTACAAAAAAAAAATATGGCCCAGTATTACACACTGGTTTTCTGTGGCACACAATGAGAGACAAATGCCACACACAGCAATGGCACAGAGGCAGACTTGCCAATCTTTATCTCCCACTATTTATTTATTTTTTTTCAGGGAGAATTTACAAAAAAAAAAAAATGGCCCAGTATTACACACTGGTTTTGTGTGGCACACTATGAGAAACAGATGCCACACACAGCAATGGCACAGAGGCAGACTTGCCAATCTTTATCTCCCACTATTTATTTTTTTTTTTTCAGGGAGAATTTACACAAAAAAAAATGGCCCAGTATTACACACTGGTTTTCTGTGGCACACTATGAGAGACAGATGCCACACACAGCAATGGCACAGAGGCAGACTTGCCAATCTTTATCTCCCACTATTTATTTTTTTTTTTTCAGGTACAATTTACAACAAAAAAAAAATGGCCCAGTATTACACACTGGTTTTCTGTGGCACACAATGAGAGACAGATGCCACACACAGCAATGGCACAGAGGCAGACTTGCCAATCTTTATCTCCCACTATTTATTTTTTTTCAGGGAGAATTTACAAAAAAAAAATGGCCCAGTATTACACACTGGTTTTCTGTGGCACACTATGAGAGACAAATGCCACACACAGCAATGGCACAGAGGCAGACTTGCCAATCTTTATCTCCCACTATTTATTTTTTTTTTTTCAGGTACAATTTACAAAAAAAAAAAATGGCCCAGTATTACACACTGGTTTTCTGTGGCACACAATGAGAGACAGATGCCACACACAGCAATGGCACAGAGGCAGACTTGCCAATCTTTATCTCCCACTATTTATTTTTTTTCAGGGAGAATTTACAAAAAAAAAATGGCCCAGTATTACACACTGGTTTTCTGTGGCACACAATGAGAGACAGATGCCACACACAGCAATGGCACAGAGGCAGACTTGCCAATCTTTATCTCCTTCTATTTATTTATTTTTTTTCATGGAGAATTTACAAAAAAATAAAAACGGCCCAGTATTACACACTGGTTTTCTGTGGCACACAATGAGAGACAGATGCCACACACAGCAATGGCACAGAGGCAGACTTGCCAATCTTTATCTCCCACTATTTTTTTTTTTTTTCCAGGGAGAATTTACAAAAAAAATGGCCCAGTATTACACACTGGTTTTCTGTAGCACACTATGAGAGACAGATGCCACACACAGCAATGGCACAGAGGCAGACTTGCCAATCTTTATCTCCCACTATTTTTTTTTTTTTTCAGGGATAATTTACAAAAAAATACAAATGGCCCAGTATTACACACTGGTTTTCTGTGGCACACAATGAGAGACAGATGCCACACACAGCAATGGCACAGAGGCAGACTTGCCAATCTTTATATCCACTATTTATTTATTTTTTTCATGTACAATTTACAAAAAAAAAATGGCCCAGTATTACACACTGGTTTTCTGTGGCACACAATGAGAGACAGATGCCACACACAGCAATGGCACAGAGGCAGACTTGCCAATCTTTATCTCCCACTATTTTTTTTTTCAGGGAGAATTTACAAAAAAAAAAAAATATGGCCCAGTATTACACACTGGTTTTCTGTGGCACACAATGAGAGACAGATGCCACACACAGCAATGGCACAGAGGCAGACTTGCCAATCTTTATCTCCCACTATTTTTTATTTTTTCAGGGAGAATTTACAAAAAAAAAAATGGCCCAGTATTACACACTGGTTTTCTGTGGCACACTATGAGAGACAGATGCCACACACAGAGGCAGACTTGCCAATCTTTATCTCCCACTATTTATTTTTTTATTTTTTTTCAGGGAGAATTTACAAAAAAAAAAAATGGCCCAGTATTACACACTGGTTTTCTGTGGCACACAATGAGAGACAGATGCCACACACAGCAATGGCACAGAGGCAGACTTGCCAATCTTTATCTCCCACTGTTTATTTATTTTTTTTCAGGGAGAATTTACAAAAAAAAAAAAATGGCCCAGTATTACACACTGGTTTTCTGTGGCACACAATGAGAGACAAATGCCACACACAGCAATGGCACAGAGGCAGACTTGCCAATCTTTATCTCCCACTATTTATTTTTTTTTTTCAGGGAGAATTTACACAAAAAAAAATGGCCCAGTATTACACACTGGTTTTCTGTGGCACACTATGAGAGACAGATGCCACACACAGCAATGGCACAGAGGCAGACTTGCAAATCTTTATCTCCCACTATTTTTTTTTTTCAGGGAGAATTTACAAAAAAAAAATGGCCCAGTATTACACACTGGTTTTCTGTGGCACACTATGAGAGACAGATGCCACACACAGCAATGGCACAGAGGTAGACTTGCCAATCTTTATCTCCCACTATTTATTTTTTTCAGGTACAATTTACAAAAAAAAATGGTTTTCTGTGGCACACTATGAGAGACAGATGCCACACACAGCAATGACACAGAGGCAGACTTGCCAATCTTTATCTCCCACTATTTATTTTTTTTTTTCAGGTACAATTTACAAAAAAAAAATGGCCCAGTATTACACACTGGTTTTCTGTGGCACACAATGAGAGACAGATGCCACACACAGCAATGGCACAGAGGCAGACTTGCCAATCTTTATCTCCCACTATTTTTTATTTTTTCAGGGAGAATTTACAAAAAAATACAAATGGCCCAGTATTACACACTGGTTTTCTGTGGCACACAATGAGAGACAGATGCCACACACAGCAATGGCACAGAGGCAGACTTGCCAATCTTTATCTCCCACTATTTTTTTTTTTTTTTCATGTACAATTTACAAAAAAAAAAAATGGCCCAGTATTACACACTGGTTTTCTGTGGCACACAATGAGAGACAGATGCCACACACAGCAATGGCACAGAGGCAGACTTGCCAATCTTTATCTCCCACTATTTATTTTTTTCCAGGGAGAATTTACAAAAAAAAAATGGCCCAGTATTACACACTGGTTTTCTGTGGCACACTATGAGAGACAGATGCCACACACAGCAATGGCACAGAGGCAGACTTGCCAATCTTTATCTCCCACTATTTTTTTTTTCAGGGAGAATTTACAAAAAAAAAAAATATGGCCCAGTATTACACACTGGTTTTCTGTGGCACACAATGAGAGACAGATGCCACACACAGCAATGGCACAGAGGCAGACTTGCCAATCTTTATCTCCCACTATTTTTTATTTTTTCAGGGAGAATTTACAAAAAAAAAAAATGGCCCAGTATTACACACTGGTTTTCTGTGGCACACTATGAGAGACAGATGCCACACACAGCAATGGCACAGAGGCAGACTTGCCAATCTTTATCTCCCACTATTTATTTTTTTATTTTTTTTTCAGGGAGAATTTACAAAAAAAAAAAATGGCCCAGTATTACACACTGGTTTTCTGTGGCACACAATGAGAGACAGATGCCACACACAGCAATGGCACAGAGGCAGACTTGCCAATCTTTATCTCCCACTATTTTTTTTTTCAGGGAGAATTTACAAAAAAAAAATATGGCCCAGTATTACACACTGGTTTTCTGTGGCACACAATGAGAGACAAATGCCACACACAGCAATGGCACAGAGGCAGACTTGCCAATCTTTATCTCCCACTATTTATTTTTTTTTTTTCAGGGAGAATTTACAAAAAAAAAAAAAATGGCCCAGTATTACACACTGGTTTTGTGTGGCACACTATGAGAAACAGATGCCACACACAGCAATGGCACAGAGGCAGACTTGCCAATCTTTATCTCCCACTATTTATTTTTTTTTTTCAGGGAGAATTTACACAAAAAAAAATGGCCCAGTATTACACACTGGTTTTCTGTGGCAAACTATGAGAGACAGATGCCACACACAGCAATGGCACAGAGGCAGACTTGCAAATCTTTATCTCCCACTATTTTTTTTTTCAGGGAGAATTTACAAAAAAAAAATGGCCCAGTATTACACACTGGTTTTCTGTGGCACACTATGAGAGACAGATGCCACACACAGCAATGGCACAGAGGCAGACTTGCCAATCTTTATCTCCCACTATTTATTTTTTTTTTTTCAGGTACAATTTACAAAAAAAAAAAAATGGCCCAGTATTACACACTGGTTTTCTGTGGCACACAACGAGAGACAGATGCCACACACAGCAATGGCACAGAGGCAGACTTGCCAATCTTTATCTCCCACTATTTATTTTTTTTCAGGGAGAATTTACAAAAAAAAAATGGCCCAGTATTACACACTGGTTTTCTGTGGCACACAATGAGAGACAGATGCCACACACAGCAATGGCACAGAGGCAGACTTGCCAATCTTTATCTCCCACTATTTATTTTTTTTTTCCAGGGAGAATTTACAAAAAAAATGGCCCAGTATTACACACTGGTTTTCTGTAGCACACTATGAGAGACAGATGCCACACACAGCAATGGCACAGAGGCAGACTTGCCAATCTTTATCTCCCACTATTTTTTTTTTTTCAGGGAGAATTTACAAAAAAAAAATGGCCAAGTATTACACACTGGTTTTTTGTGGCACACAATGAGAGACAGATGCCACACTCAGCAATGGCACAGAGGCAGACTTGCCAATCTTTATCTCCCACTATTTATTTTTTTTTTCAGGGAGAATTTACAAAAAAATACAAATGGCCCAGTATTACACACTGGTTTTCTGTGGCACACAATGAGAGACAGATGCCACACACAGCAATGGCACAGAGGCAGACTTGCCAATCTTTATATCCACTATTTATTTATTTTTTTCATGTACAATTTACAAAAAAAAAATGGCCCAGTATTACACACTGGTTTTCTGTGGCACACAATGAGAGACAGATGCCACACACAGCAATGGCACAGAGGCAGACTTGCCAATCTTTATCTCCCACTATTTATTTTTTTCCAGGGAGAATTTACAAAAAAAAAAAATGGCCCAGTATTACACACTGGTTTTCTGTGGCACACTATGAGAGACAGATGCCACACACAGCAATGGCACAGAGGCAGACTTGCCAATCTTTATCTCCCACTATTTTTTTTTTCAGGGAGAATTTACAAAAAAAAAAAAATATGGCCCAGTATTACACACTGGTTTTCTGTGGCACACAATGAGAGACAGATGCCACACACAGCAATGGCACAGAGGCAGACTTGCCAATCTTTATCTCCCACTATTTTTTATTTTTTCAGGGAGAATTTACAAAAAAAAAAATGGCCCAGTATTACACACTGGTTTTCTGTGGCACACTATGAGAGACAGATGCCACACACAGAGGCAGACTTGCCAATCTTTATCTCCCACTATTTATTTTTTTATTTTTTTTCAGGGAGAATTTACAAAAAAAAAAAATGGCCCAGTATTACACACTGGTTTTCTGTGGCACACAATGAGAGACAGATGCCACACACAGCAATGGCACAGAGGCAGACTTGCCAATCTTTATCTCCCACTGTTTATTTATTTTTTTTCAGGGAGAATTTACAAAAAAAAAAAAATGGCCCAGTATTACACACTGGTTTTCTGTGGCACACAATGAGAGACAAATGCCACACACAGCAATGGCACAGAGGCAGACTTGCCAATCTTTATCTCCCACTATTTATTTTTTTTTTTCAGGGAGAATTTACACAAAAAAAAAATGGCCCAGTATTACACACTGGTTTTCTGTGGCACACTATGAGAGACAGATGCCACACACAGCAATGGCACAGAGGCAGACTTGCAAATCTTTATCTCCCACTATTTTTTTTTTTCAGGGAGAATTTACAAAAAAAAAATGGCCCAGTATTACACACTGGTTTTCTGTGGCACACTATGAGAGACAGATGCCACACACAGCAATGGCACAGAGGTAGACTTGCCAATCTTTATCTCCCACTATTTATTTTTTTCAGGTACAATTTACAAAAAAAAAATGGTTTTCTGTGGCACACTATGAGAGACAGATGCCACACACAGCAATGACACAGAGGCAGACTTGCCAATCTTTATCTCCCACTATTTATTTTTTTTTTTCAGGTACAATTTACAAAAAAAAAATGGCCCAGTATTACACACTGGTTTTCTGTGGCACACAATGAGAGACAGATGCCACACACAGCAATGGCACAGAGGCAGACTTGCCAATCTTTATCTCCCACTATTTTTTATTTTTTCGTGTACAATTTACAAAAAAAAAAAATGGCCCAGTATTACACACTGGTTTTCTGTGGCACACAATGAGAGACAGATGCCACACACAGCAATGGCACAGAGGCAGACTTGCCAATCTTTATCTCCCACTATTTATTTTTTTCCAGGGAGAATTTACAAAAAAAAAATGGCCCAGTATTACACACTGGTTTTCTGTGGCACACTATGAGAGACAGATGCCACACACAGCAATGGCACAGAGGCAGACTTGCCAATCTTTATCTCCCACTATTTTTTTTTTTCAGGGAGAATTTACAAAAAAAAAAAATATGGCCCAGTATTACACACTGGTTTTCTGTGGCACACAATGAGAGACAGATGCCACACACAGCAATGGCACAGAGGCAGACTTGCCAATCTTTATCTCCCACTATTTTTTATTTTTTCAGGGAGAATTTACAAAAAAAAAAAATGGCCCAGTATTACACACTGGTTTTCTGTGGCACACTATGAGAGACAGATGCCACACACAGCAATGGCACAGAGGCAGACTTGCCAATCTTTATCTCCCACTATTTATTTTTTTATTTTTTTTTCAGGGAGAATTTACAAAAAAAAAAATGGCCCAGTATTACACACTGGTTTTCTGTGGCACACAATGAGAGACAGATGCCACACACAGCAATGGCACAGAGGCAGACTTGCCAATCTTTATCTCCCACTGTTTATTTTTTTTTTTCAGGGAGAATTTACAAAAAAAAAAAATGGCCCAGTATTACACACTGGTTTTCTGTGGCACACAATGAGAGACAAATGCCACACACAGCAATGGCACAGAGGCAGACTTGCCAATCTTTATCTCCCACTATTTATTTTTTTTTTTTTCAGGGAGAATTTACAAAAAAAAAAAATGGCCCAGTATTACACACTGGTTTTGTGTGGCACACTATGAGAAACAGATGCCACACACAGCAATGGCACAGAGGCAGACTTGCCAATCTTTATCTCCCACTATTTATTTATTTTTTTTTCAGGGAGAATTTACACAAAAAAAAATGGCCCAGTATTACACACTGGTTTTCTGTGGCACACTATGAGAGACAGATGCCACACACAGCAATGGCACAGAGGCAGACTTGCAAATCTTTATCTCCCACTATTTTTTTTTTTCAGGGAGAATTTACAAAAAAAAAATGGCCCAGTATTACACACTGGTTTTCTGTGGCACACTATGAGAGACAGATGCCACACACAGCAATGGCACAGAGGCAGACTTGCCAATCTTTATCTCCCACTATTTATTTTTTTTTTCAGGTACAATTTACAAAAAAAAAATGGCCCAGTATTACACACTGGTTTTCTGTGGCACACAATGAGAGACAGATGCCACACACAGCAATGGCACAGAGGCAGACTTGCCAATCTTTATCTCCCACTATTTATTTTTTTTCAGGGAGAATTTACAAAAAAAAAATGGCCCAGTATTACACACTGGTTTTCTGTGGCACACAATGAGAGACAGATGCCACACACAGCAATGGCACAGAGGCAGACTTGCCAATTTTTATCTCCCACTATGTATTTATTTTTTTTCATGGAGAATTTACAAAAAAATAAAAACGGCCCAGTATTACACACTGGTTTTCTGTGGCACACAATGAGAGACAGATGCCACACACAGCAATGGCACAGAGGCAGACTTGCCAATCTTTATCTCCCACTATTTTTTTTTTTTTCAGGGAGAATTTACAAAAAAAAAATGGCCAAGTATTACACACTGGTTTTTTGTGGCACACAATGAGAGACAGATGCCACACTCAGCAATGGCACAGAGGCAGACTTGCCAATCTTTATCTCCCACTATTTATTTTTTTTTTCAGGGAGAATTTACAAAAAAATACAAATGGCCCAGTATTACACACTGGTTTTCTGTGGCACACAATGAGAGACAGATGCCACACACAGCAATGGCACAGAGGCAGACTTGCCAATCTTTATATCCACTATTTATTTATTTTTTTCATGTACAATTTACAAAAAAAAAAATGGCCCAGTATTACACACTGGTTTTCTGTGGCACACAATGAGAGACAGATGCCACACACAGCAATGGCACAGAGGCAGACTTGCCAATCTTTATCTCCCACTATTTATTT
>NW_027508151.1:0-130529 GCF_051348905.1 Ranitomeya variabilis | reverse complement strand
TCAATTTAAACAGTACTGACAGCCGGGGCCTAATTTTGTAGATGGCACAGTATATTTGCAACGCTGTAACAAAGGCCTAATACAGGCCTACATCTTAACACACCTGTTGCAACCAGTAAAGACACATTGATTGATTGCATATTGAATGCAATACAATGTTTGACATACATAGGTGAAAGCAAAGCCCCCAACTGGTCCCCAAATAGGGGACGTATCAGATACTACACTTGATCTTGAGCGGCGGCGGCGGCGACGACGACGGATGCGAAAGGCAGAGGAGAGATAACCAGAAATGGTTTGCCACTTCTGCCGCACCAAGGCCTAAAACCGACACCCATTGTGGAGAGAGAGCAAAAATTGCCAAGGGGAAGGCCTTTCTAGAATCTCTGGAGGCCTTCTCAATGACAGCTCTACTGTGTATGTGTGTGTGTTCAAGCTGTGCACAACGCGTTTTGAATCTGCATATCTCCACCTATTTTAACACACCCTCCATCCCCCTTTTGCTCTAAAGTGTGCAGTAACTGAGTGGGAAATTCAAAAAACAGACAGGCGAGCAGTTGTCTTCCCGACTCTCCTGAAGCTGGGCACAGACCCCCCCCTGCCATGTGGTCTGCTGCTGCACCAGCAGCAGACTGAAGACGGCGGCCATTTTTCACTGCCTGTTATAGGCCAAGAGCCCATTGTGACACGTGAGAGTTCCGGAGACAATGGCCAAAGGCTCATTGTGACTGCACGTGAAGGTTCCGTGCTCAGATTCTATCTACTGCAGGCAGCGCACCTGATTGGTCCAAAGCATTACAATACTCACACAGGTGTAGATGGACAAGACAAGCATAGTCAAGATCAGCACAGACACCATTTTTCCTTTTTTTTAAATACATATAATACACCACATTTAAAATTCGGTGGTCCACAAGAGGGAGACAATGTTTCACAAAAGAATTCATGCCGTCAGAAAAGTGGTATATATGGCAGAGCTACTCATTGGATACTTCAATTTAAACAGTACTGACAGCCGGGGCCTAATTTTGTAGATGGCACAGTATATTTGCAACGCTGTAACAAAGGCCTAATACAGGCCTACATCTTAACACACCTGTTGCAACCAGTAAAGACACATTGATTGATTGCATATTGAATGCAATACAATGTTTGACATACATAGGTGAAAGCAAAGCCCCCAACTGGTCCCCAAATAGGGGACGTATCAGATACTACACTTGATCTTGAGCGGCGGCGGCGGCGACGACGACGGATGCGAAAGGCAGAGGAGAGATAACCAGAAATGGTTTGCCACTTCTGCCGCACCAAGGCCTAAAACCGACACCCATTGTGGAGAGAGAGCAAAAATTGCCAAGGGGAAGGCCTTTCTAGAAGCTCTGGAGGCCTTCTCAATGACAGCTCTACTGTGTATGTGTGTGTGTTCAAGCTGTGCACAACGCGTTTTGAATCTGCATATCTCCACCTATTTTAACACACCCTCCATCCCCCTTTTGCTCTAAAGTGTGCAGTAACTGAGTGGGAAATTCAAAAAACAGACAGGCGAGCAGTTGTCTTCCCGACTCTCCTGAAGCTGGGCACAGACCCCCCCCTGCCATGTGGTCTGCTGCTGCACCAGCAGCAGACTGAAGACGGCGGCCATTTTTCACTGCCTGTTATAGGCCAAGAGCCCATTGTGACACGTGAGAGTTCCGGAGACAATGGCCAAAGGCTCATTGTGACTGCACGTGAAGGTTCCGTGCTCAGATTCTATCTACTGCAGGCAGCGCACCTGATTGGTCCAAAGCATTACAATACTCACACAGGTGTAGATGGACAAGACAAGCATAGTCAAGATCAGCACAGACACCATTTTTCCTTTTTTTTAAATACATATAATACACCACATTTAAAATTCGGTGGTCCACAAGAGGGAGACAATGTTTCACAAAAGAATTCATGCCGTCAGAAAAGTGGTATATATGGCAGAGCTACTCATTGGATACTTCAATTTAAACAGTACTGACAGCCGGGGCCTAATTTTGTAGATGGCACAGTATATTTGCAACGCTGTAACAAAGGCCTAATACAGGCCTACATCTTAACACACCTGTTGCAACCAGTAAAGACACATTGATTGATTGCATATTGAATGCAATACAATGTTTGACATACATAGGTGAAAGCAAAGCCCCCAACTGGTCCCCAAATAGGGGACGTATCAGATACTACACTTGATCTTGAGCGGCGGCGGCGGCGGCGGCGACGACGACGGATGCGAAAGGCAGAGGAGAGATAACCAGAAATGGTTTGCCACTTCTGCCGCACCAAGGCCTAAAACCGACACCCATTGTGGAGAGAGAGCAAAAATTGCCAAGGGGAAGGCCTTTCTAGAATCTCTGGAGGCCTTCTCAATGACAGCTCTACTGTGTATGTGTGTGTGTTCAAGCTGTGCACAACGCGTTTTGAATCTGCATATCTCCACCTATTTTAACACACCCTCCATCCCCCTTTTGCTCTAAAGTGTGCAGTAACTGAGTGGGAAATTCAAAAAACAGACAGGCGAGCAGTTGTCTTCCCGACTCTCCTGAAGCTGGGCACAGACCCCCCCCTGCCATGTGGTCTGCTGCTGCACCAGCAGCAGACTGAAGACGGCGGCCATTTTTCACTGCCTGTTATAGGCCAAGAGCCCATTGTGACACGTGAGAGTTCCGGAGACAATGGCCAAAGGCTCATTGTGACTGCACGTGAAGGTTCCGTGCTCAGATTCTATCTACTGCAGGCAGCGCACCTGATTGGTCCAAAGCATTACAATACTCACACAGGTGTAGATGGACAAGACAAGCATAGTCAAGATCAGCACAGACACCATTTTTCCTTTTTTTTAAATACATATAATACACCACATTTAAAATTCGGTGGTCCACAAGAGGGAGACAATGTTTCACAAAAGAATTCATGCCGTCAGAAAAGTGGTATATATGGCAGAGCTACTCATTGGATACTTCAATTTAAACAGTACTGACAGCCGGGGCCTAATTTTGTAGATGGCACAGTATATTTGCAACGCTGTAACAAAGGCCTAATACAGGCCTACATCTTAACACACCTGTTGCAACCAGTAAAGACACATTGATTGATTGCATATTGAATGCAATACAATGTTTGACATACATAGGTGAAAGCAAAGCCCCCAACTGGTCCCCAAATAGGGGACGTATCAGATACTACACTTGATCTTGAGCGGCGGCGGCGGCGGCGGCGGCGGCGACGACGACGGATGCGAAAGGCAGAGGAGAGATAACCAGAAATGGTTTGCCACTTCTGCCGCACCAAGGCCTAAAACCGACACCCATTGTGGAGAGAGAGCAAAAATTGCCAAGGGGAAGGCCTTTCTAGAAGCTCTGGAGGCCTTCTCAATGACAGCTCTACTGTGTATGTGTGTGTGTTCATGCTGTGCACAACGCGTTTTGAATCTGCATATCTCCACCTATTTTAACACACCCTCCATCCCCCTTTTGCTCTAAAGTGTGCAGTAACTGAGTGGGAAATTCAAAAAACAGACAGGCGAGCAGTTGTCTTCCCGACTCTCCTGAAGCTGGGCACAGACCCCCCCCTGCCATGTGGTCTGCTGCTGCACCAGCAGCAGACTGAAGACGGCGGCCATTTTTCACTGCCTGTTATAGGCCAAGAGCCCATTGTGACACGTGAGAGTTCCGGAGACAATGGCCAAAGGCTCATTGTGACTGCACGTGAAGGTTCCGTGCTCAGATTCTATCTACTGCAGGCAGCGCACCTGATTGGTCCAAAGCATTACAATACTCACACAGGTGTAGATGGACAAGACAAGCATAGTCAAGATCAGCACAGACACCATTTTTCCTTTTTTTTAAATACATATAATACACCACATTTAAAATTCGGTGGTCCACAAGAGGGAGACAATGTTTCACAAAAGAATTCATGCCGTCAGAAAAGTGGTATATATGGCAGAGCTACTCATTGGATACTTCAATTTAAACAGTACTGACAGCCGGGGCCTAATTTTGTAGATGGCACAGTATATTTGCAACGCTGTAACAAAGGCCTAATACAGGCCTACATCTTAACACACCTGTTGCAACCAGTAAAGACACATTGATTGATTGCATATTGAATGCAATACAATGTTTGACATACATAGGTGAAAGCAAAGCCCCCAACTGGTCCCCAAATAGGGGACGTATCAGATACTACACTTGATCTTGAGCGGCGGCGGCGGCGACGACGACGGATGCGAAAGGCAGAGGAGAGATAACCAGAAATGGTTTGCCACTTCTGCCGCACCAAGGCCTAAAACCGACACCCATTGTGGAGAGAGAGCAAAAATTGCCAAGGGGAAGGCCTTTCTAGAAGCTCTGGAGGCCTTCTCAATGACAGCTCTACTGTGTATGTGTGTGTGTTCAAGCTGTGCACAACGCGTTTTGAATCTGCATATCTCCACCTATTTTAACACACCCTCCATCCCCCTTTTGCTCTAAAGTGTGCAGTAACTGAGTGGGAAATTCAAAAAACAGACAGGCGAGCAGTTGTCTTCCCGACTCTCCTGAAGCTGGGCACAGACCCCCCCCTGCCATGTGGTCTGCTGCTGCACCAGCAGCAGACTGAAGACGGCGGCCATTTTTCACTGCCTGTTATAGGCCAAGAGCCCATTGTGACACGTGAGAGTTCCGGAGACAATGGCCAAAGGCTCATTGTGACTGCACGTGAAGGTTCCGTGCTCAGATTCTATCTACTGCAGGCAGCGCACCTGATTGGTCCAAAGCATTACAATACTCACACAGGTGTAGATGGACAAGACAAGCATAGTCAAGATCAGCACAGACACCATTTTTCCTTTTTTTTAAATACATATAATACACCACATTTAAAATTCGGTGGTCCACAAGAGGGAGACAATGTTTCACAAAAGAATTCATGCCGTCAGAAAAGTGGTATATATGGCAGAGCTACTCATTGGATACTTCAATTTAAACAGTACTGACAGCCGGGGCCTAATTTTGTAGATGGCACAGTATATTTGCAACGCTGTAACAAAGGCCTAATACAGGCCTACATCTTAACACACCTGTTGCAACCAGTAAAGACACATTGATTGATTGCATATTGAATGCAATACAATGTTTGACATACATAGGTGAAAGCAAAGCCCCCAACTGGTCCCCAAATAGGGGACGTATCAGATACTACACTTGATCTTGAGCGGCGGCGGCGGCGGCGGCGGCGGCGACGACGACGGATGCGAAAGGCAGAGGAGAGATAACCAGAAATGGTTTGCCACTTCTGCCGCACCAAGGCCTAAAACCGACACCCATTGTGGAGAGAGAGCAAAAATTGCCAAGGGGAAGGCCTTTCTAGAAGCTCTGGAGGCCTTCTCAATGACAGCTCTACTGTGTATGTGTGTGTGTTCAAGCTGTGCACAACGCGTTTTGAATCTGCATATCTCCACCTATTTTAACACACCCTCCATCCCCCTTTTGCTCTAAAGTGTGCAGTAACTGAGTGGGAAATTCAAAAAACAGACAGGCGAGCAGTTGTCTTCCCGACTCTCCTGAAGCTGGGCACAGACCCCCCCCTGCCATGTGGTCTGCTGCTGCACCAGCAGCAGACTGAAGACGGCGGCCATTTTTCACTGCCTGTTATAGGCCAAGAGCCCATTGTGACACGTGAGAGTTCCGGAGACAATGGCCAAAGGCTCATTGTGACTGCACGTGAAGGTTCCGTGCTCAGATTCTATCTACTGCAGGCAGCGCACCTGATTGGTCCAAAGCATTACAATACTCACACAGGTGTAGATGGACAAGACAAGCATAGTCAAGATCAGCACAGACACCATTTTTCCTTTTTTTTAAATACATATAATACACCACATTTAAAATTCGGTGGTCCACAAGAGGGAGACAATGTTTCACAAAAGAATTCATGCCGTCAGAAAAGTGGTATATATGGCAGAGCTACTCATTGGATACTTCAATTTAAACAGTACTGACAGCCGGGGCCTAATTTTGTAGATGGCACAGTATATTTGCAACGCTGTAACAAAGGCCTAATACAGGCCTACATCTTAACACACCTGTTGCAACCAGTAAAGACACATTGATTGATTGCATATTGAATGCAATACAATGTTTGACATACATAGGTGAAAGCAAAGCCCCCAACTGGTCCCCAAATAGGGGACGTATCAGATACTACACTTGATCTTGAGCGGCGGCGGCGGCGGCGGCGGCGGCGACGACGACGGATGCGAAAGGCAGAGGAGAGATAACCAGAAATGGTTTGCCACTTCTGCCGCACCAAGGCCTAAAACCGACACCCATTGTGGAGAGAGAGCAAAAATTGCCAAGGGGAAGGCCTTTCTAGAAGCTCTGGAGGCCTTCTCAATGACAGCTCTACTGTGTATGTGTGTGTGTTCAAGCTGTGCACAACGCGTTTTGAATCTGCATATCTCCACCTATTTTAACACACCCTCCATCCCCCTTTTGCTCTAAAGTGTGCAGTAACTGAGTGGGAAATTCAAAAAACAGACAGGCGAGCAGTTGTCTTCCCGACTCTCCTGAAGCTGGGCACAGACCCCCCCCTGCCATGTGGTCTGCTGCTGCACCAGCAGCAGACTGAAGACGGCGGCCATTTTTCACTGCCTGTTATAGGCCAAGAGCCCATTGTGACACGTGAGAGTTCCGGAGACAATGGCCAAAGGCTCATTGTGACTGCACGTGAAGGTTCCGTGCTCAGATTCTATCTACTGCAGGCAGCGCACCTGATTGGTCCAAAGCATTACAATACTCACACAGGTGTAGATGGACAAGACAAGCATAGTCAAGATCAGCACAGACACCATTTTTCCTTTTTTTTAAATACATATAATACACCACATTTAAAATTCGGTGGTCCACAAGAGGGAGACAATGTTTCACAAAAGAATTCATGCCGTCAGAAAAGTGGTATATATGGCAGAGCTACTCATTGGATACTTCAATTTAAACAGTACTGACAGCCGGGGCCTAATTTTGTAGATGGCACAGTATATTTGCAACGCTGTAACAAAGGCCTAATACAGGCCTACATCTTAACACACCTGTTGCAACCAGTAAAGACACATTGATTGATTGCATATTGAATGCAATACAATGTTTGACATACATAGGTGAAAGCAAAGCCCCCAACTGGTCCCCAAATAGGGGACGTATCAGATACTACACTTGATCTTGAGCGGCGGCGGCGGCGGCGGCGGCGGCGACGACGACGGATGCGAAAGGCAGAGGAGAGATAACCAGAAATGGTTTGCCACTTCTGCCGCACCAAGGCCTAAAACCGACACCCATTGTGGAGAGAGAGCAAAAATTGCCAAGGGGAAGGCCTTTCTAGAAGCTCTGGAGGCCTTCTCAATGACAGCTCTACTGTGTATGTGTGTGTGTTCATGCTGTGCACAACGCGTTTTGAATCTGCATATCTCCACCTATTTTAACACACCCTCCATCCCCCTTTTGCTCTAAAGTGTGCAGTAACTGAGTGGGAAATTCAAAAAACAGACAGGCGAGCAGTTGTCTTCCCGACTCTCCTGAAGCTGGGCACAGACCCCCCCCTGCCATGTGGTCTGCTGCTGCACCAGCAGCAGACTGAAGACGGCGGCCATTTTTCACTGCCTGTTATAGGCCAAGAGCCCATTGTGACACGTGAGAGTTCCGGAGACAATGGCCAAAGGCTCATTGTGACTGCACGTGAAGGTTCCGTGCTCAGATTCTATCTACTGCAGGCAGCGCACCTGATTGGTCCAAAGCATTACAATACTCACACAGGTGTAGATGGACAAGACAAGCATAGTCAAGATCAGCACAGACACCATTTTTCCTTTTTTTTAAATACATATAATACACCACATTTAAAATTCGGTGGTCCACAAGAGGGAGACAATGTTTCACAAAAGAATTCATGCCGTCAGAAAAGTGGTATATATGGCAGAGCTACTCATTGGATACTTCAATTTAAACAGTACTGACAGCCGGGGCCTAATTTTGTAGATGGCACAGTATATTTGCAACGCTGTAACAAAGGCCTAATACAGGCCTACATCTTAACACACCTGTTGCAACCAGTAAAGACACATTGATTGATTGCATATTGAATGCAATACAATGTTTGACATACATAGGTGAAAGCAAAGCCCCCAACTGGTCCCCAAATAGGGGACGTATCAGATACTACACTTGATCTTGAGCGGCGGCGGCGGCGACGACGACGGATGCGAAAGGCAGAGGAGAGATAACCAGAAATGGTTTGCCACTTCTGCCGCACCAAGGCCTAAAACCGACACCCATTGTGGAGAGAGAGCAAAAATTGCCAAGGGGAAGGCCTTTCTAGAAGCTCTGGAGGCCTTCTCAATGACAGCTCTACTGTGTATGTGTGTGTGTTCAAGCTGTGCACAACGCGTTTTGAATCTGCATATCTCCACCTATTTTAACACACCCTCCATCCCCCTTTTGCTCTAAAGTGTGCAGTAACTGAGTGGGAAATTCAAAAAACAGACAGGCGAGCAGTTGTCTTCCCGACTCTCCTGAAGCTGGGCACAGACCCCCCCCTGCCATGTGGTCTGCTGCTGCACCAGCAGCAGACTGAAGACGGCGGCCATTTTTCACTGCCTGTTATAGGCCAAGAGCCCATTGTGACACGTGAGAGTTCCGGAGACAATGGCCAAAGGCTCATTGTGACTGCACGTGAAGGTTCCGTGCTCAGATTCTATCTACTGCAGGCAGCGCACCTGATTGGTCCAAAGCATTACAATACTCACACAGGTGTAGATGGACAAGACAAGCATAGTCAAGATCAGCACAGACACCATTTTTCCTTTTTTTTAAATACATATAATACACCACATTTAAAATTCGGTGGTCCACAAGAGGGAGACAATGTTTCACAAAAGAATTCATGCCGTCAGAAAAGTGGTATATATGGCAGAGCTACTCATTGGATACTTCAATTTAAACAGTACTGACAGCCGGGGCCTAATTTTGTAGATGGCACAGTATATTTGCAACGCTGTAACAAAGGCCTAATACAGGCCTACATCTTAACACACCTGTTGCAACCAGTAAAGACACATTGATTGATTGCATATTGAATGCAATACAATGTTTGACATACATAGGTGAAAGCAAAGCCCCCAACTGGTCCCCAAATAGGGGACGTATCAGATACTACACTTGATCTTGAGCGGCGGCGGCGGCGGCGGCGGCGGCGGCGACGACGACGGATGCGAAAGGCAGAGGAGAGATAACCAGAAATGGTTTGCCACTTCTGCCGCACCAAGGCCTAAAACCGACACCCATTGTGGAGAGAGAGCAAAAATTGCCAAGGGGAAGGCCTTTCTAGAAGCTCTGGAGGCCTTCTCAATGACAGCTCTACTGTGTATGTGTGTGTGTTCAAGCTGTGCACAACGCGTTTTGAATCTGCATATCTCCACCTATTTTAACACACCCTCCATCCCCCTTTTGCTCTAAAGTGTGCAGTAACTGAGTGGGAAATTCAAAAAACAGACAGGCGAGCAGTTGTCTTCCCGACTCTCCTGAAGCTGGGCACAGACCCCCCCCTGCCATGTGGTCTGCTGCTGCACCAGCAGCAGACTGAAGACGGCGGCCATTTTTCACTGCCTGTTATAGGCCAAGAGCCCATTGTGACACGTGAGAGTTCCGGAGACAATGGCCAAAGGCTCATTGTGACTGCACGTGAAGGTTCCGTGCTCAGATTCTATCTACTGCAGGCAGCGCACCTGATTGGTCCAAAGCATTACAATACTCACACAGGTGTAGATGGACAAGACAAGCATAGTCAAGATCAGCACAGACACCATTTTTCCTTTTTTTTAAATACATATAATACACCACATTTAAAATTCGGTGGTCCACAAGAGGGAGACAATGTTTCACAAAAGAATTCATGCCGTCAGAAAAGTGGTATATATGGCAGAGCTACTCATTGGATACTTCAATTTAAACAGTACTGACAGCCGGGGCCTAATTTTGTAGATGGCACAGTATATTTGCAACGCTGTAACAAAGGCCTAATACAGGCCTACATCTTAACACACCTGTTGCAACCAGTAAAGACACATTGATTGATTGCATATTGAATGCAATACAATGTTTGACATACATAGGTGAAAGCAAAGCCCCCAACTGGTCCCCAAATAGGGGACGTATCAGATACTACACTTGATCTTGAGCGGCGGCGGCGGCGGCGGCGGCGGCGACGACGACGGATGCGAAAGGCAGAGGAGAGATAACCAGAAATGGTTTGCCACTTCTGCCGCACCAAGGCCTAAAACCGACACCCATTGTGGAGAGAGAGCAAAAATTGCCAAGGGGAAGGCCTTTCTAGAAGCTCTGGAGGCCTTCTCAATGACAGCTCTACTGTGTATGTGTGTGTGTTCATGCTGTGCACAACGCGTTTTGAATCTGCATATCTCCACCTATTTTAACACACCCTCCATCCCCCTTTTGCTCTAAAGTGTGCAGTAACTGAGTGGGAAATTCAAAAAACAGACAGGCGAGCAGTTGTCTTCCCGACTCTCCTGAAGCTGGGCACAGACCCCCCCCTGCCATGTGGTCTGCTGCTGCACCAGCAGCAGACTGAAGACGGCGGCCATTTTTCACTGCCTGTTATAGGCCAAGAGCCCATTGTGACACGTGAGAGTTCCGGAGACAATGGCCAAAGGCTCATTGTGACTGCACGTGAAGGTTCCGTGCTCAGATTCTATCTACTGCAGGCAGCGCACCTGATTGGTCCAAAGCATTACAATACTCACACAGGTGTAGATGGACAAGACAAGCATAGTCAAGATCAGCACAGACACCATTTTTCCTTTTTTTTAAATACATATAATACACCACATTTAAAATTCGGTGGTCCACAAGAGGGAGACAATGTTTCACAAAAGAATTCATGCCGTCAGAAAAGTGGTATATATGGCAGAGCTACTCATTGGATACTTCAATTTAAACAGTACTGACAGCCGGGGCCTAATTTTGTAGATGGCACAGTATATTTGCAACGCTGTAACAAAGGCCTAATACAGGCCTACATCTTAACACACCTGTTGCAACCAGTAAAGACACATTGATTGATTGCATATTGAATGCAATACAATGTTTGACATACATAGGTGAAAGCAAAGCCCCCAACTGGTCCCCAAATAGGGGACGTATCAGATACTACACTTGATCTTGAGCGGCGGCGGCGGCGACGACGACGGATGCGAAAGGCAGAGGAGAGATAACCAGAAATGGTTTGCCACTTCTGCCGCACCAAGGCCTAAAACCGACACCCATTGTGGAGAGAGAGCAAAAATTGCCAAGGGGAAGGCCTTTCTAGAAGCTCTGGAGGCCTTCTCAATGACAGCTCTACTGTGTATGTGTGTGTGTTCAAGCTGTGCACAACGCGTTTTGAATCTGCATATCTCCACCTATTTTAACACACCCTCCATCCCCCTTTTGCTCTAAAGTGTGCAGTAACTGAGTGGGAAATTCAAAAAACAGACAGGCGAGCAGTTGTCTTCCCGACTCTCCTGAAGCTGGGCACAGACCCCCCCCTGCCATGTGGTCTGCTGCTGCACCAGCAGCAGACTGAAGACGGCGGCCATTTTTCACTGCCTGTTATAGGCCAAGAGCCCATTGTGACACGTGAGAGTTCCGGAGACAATGGCCAAAGGCTCATTGTGACTGCACGTGAAGGTTCCGTGCTCAGATTCTATCTACTGCAGGCAGCGCACCTGATTGGTCCAAAGCATTACAATACTCACACAGGTGTAGATGGACAAGACAAGCATAGTCAAGATCAGCACAGACACCATTTTTCCTTTTTTTTAAATACATATAATACACCACATTTAAAATTCGGTGGTCCACAAGAGGGAGACAATGTTTCACAAAAGAATTCATGCCGTCAGAAAAGTGGTATATATGGCAGAGCTACTCATTGGATACTTCAATTTAAACAGTACTGACAGCCGGGGCCTAATTTTGTAGATGGCACAGTATATTTGCAACGCTGTAACAAAGGCCTAATACAGGCCTACATCTTAACACACCTGTTGCAACCAGTAAAGACACATTGATTGATTGCATATTGAATGCAATACAATGTTTGACATACATAGGTGAAAGCAAAGCCCCCAACTGGTCCCCAAATAGGGGACGTATCAGATACTACACTTGATCTTGAGCGGCGGCGGCGGCGGCGGCGGCGGCGACGACGACGGATGCGAAAGGCAGAGGAGAGATAACCAGAAATGGTTTGCCACTTCTGCCGCACCAAGGCCTAAAACCGACACCCATTGTGGAGAGAGAGCAAAAATTGCCAAGGGGAAGGCCTTTCTAGAAGCTCTGGAGGCCTTCTCAATGACAGCTCTACTGTGTATGTGTGTGTGTTCAAGCTGTGCACAACGCGTTTTGAATCTGCATATCTCCACCTATTTTAACACACCCTCCATCCCCCTTTTGCTCTAAAGTGTGCAGTAACTGAGTGGGAAATTCAAAAAACAGACAGGCGAGCAGTTGTCTTCCCGACTCTCCTGAAGCTGGGCACAGACCCCCCCCTGCCATGTGGTCTGCTGCTGCACCAGCAGCAGACTGAAGACGGCGGCCATTTTTCACTGCCTGTTATAGGCCAAGAGCCCATTGTGACACGTGAGAGTTCCGGAGACAATGGCCAAAGGCTCATTGTGACTGCACGTGAAGGTTCCGTGCTCAGATTCTATCTACTGCAGGCAGCGCACCTGATTGGTCCAAAGCATTACAATACTCACACAGGTGTAGATGGACAAGACAAGCATAGTCAAGATCAGCACAGACACCATTTTTCCTTTTTTTTAAATACATATAATACACCACATTTAAAATTCGGTGGTCCACAAGAGGGAGACAATGTTTCACAAAAGAATTCATGCCGTCAGAAAAGTGGTATATATGGCAGAGCTACTCATTGGATACTTCAATTTAAACAGTACTGACAGCCGGGGCCTAATTTTGTAGATGGCACAGTATATTTGCAACGCTGTAACAAAGGCCTAATACAGGCCTACATCTTAACACACCTGTTGCAACCAGTAAAGACACATTGATTGATTGCATATTGAATGCAATACAATGTTTGACATACATAGGTGAAAGCAAAGCCCCCAACTGGTCCCCAAATAGGGGACGTATCAGATACTACACTTGATCTTGAGCGGCGGCGGCGGCGGCGGCGGCGGCGACGACGACGGATGCGAAAGGCAGAGGAGAGATAACCAGAAATGGTTTGCCACTTCTGCCGCACCAAGGCCTAAAACCGACACCCATTGTGGAGAGAGAGCAAAAATTGCCAAGGGGAAGGCCTTTCTAGAAGCTCTGGAGGCCTTCTCAATGACAGCTCTACTGTGTATGTGTGTGTGTTCAAGCTGTGCACAACGCGTTTTGAATCTGCATATCTCCACCTATTTTAACACACCCTCCATCCCCCTTTTGCTCTAAAGTGTGCAGTAACTGAGTGGGAAATTCAAAAAACAGACAGGCGAGCAGTTGTCTTCCCGACTCTCCTGAAGCTGGGCACAGACCCCCCCCTGCCATGTGGTCTGCTGCTGCACCAGCAGCAGACTGAAGACGGCGGCCATTTTTCACTGCCTGTTATAGGCCAAGAGCCCATTGTGACACGTGAGAGTTCCGGAGACAATGGCCAAAGGCTCATTGTGACTGCACGTGAAGGTTCCGTGCTCAGATTCTATCTACTGCAGGCAGCGCACCTGATTGGTCCAAAGCATTACAATACTCACACAGGTGTAGATGGACAAGACAAGCATAGTCAAGATCAGCACAGACACCATTTTTCCTTTTTTTTAAATACATATAATACACCACATTTAAAATTCGGTGGTCCACAAGAGGGAGACAATGTTTCACAAAAGAATTCATGCCGTCAGAAAAGTGGTATATATGGCAGAGCTACTCATTGGATACTTCAATTTAAACAGTACTGACAGCCGGGGCCTAATTTTGTAGATGGCACAGTATATTTGCAACGCTGTAACAAAGGCCTAATACAGGCCTACATCTTAACACACCTGTTGCAACCAGTAAAGACACATTGATTGATTGCATATTGAATGCAATACAATGTTTGACATACATAGGTGAAAGCAAAGCCCCCAACTGGTCCCCAAATAGGGGACGTATCAGATACTACACTTGATCTTGAGCGGCGGCGGCGGCGGCGGCGGCGGCGACGACGACGGATGCGAAAGGCAGAGGAGAGATAACCAGAAATGGTTTGCCACTTCTGCCGCACCAAGGCCTAAAACCGACACCCATTGTGGAGAGAGAGCAAAAATTGCCAAGGGGAAGGCCTTTCTAGAAGCTCTGGAGGCCTTCTCAATGACAGCTCTACTGTGTATGTGTGTGTGTTCAAGCTGTGCACAACGCGTTTTGAATCTGCATATCTCCACCTATTTTAACACACCCTCCATCCCCCTTTTGCTCTAAAGTGTGCAGTAACTGAGTGGGAAATTCAAAAAACAGACAGGCGAGCAGTTGTCTTCCCGACTCTCCTGAAGCTGGGCACAGACCCCCCCCTGCCATGTGGTCTGCTGCTGCACCAGCAGCAGACTGAAGACGGCGGCCATTTTTCACTGCCTGTTATAGGCCAAGAGCCCATTGTGACACGTGAGAGTTCCGGAGACAATGGCCAAAGGCTCATTGTGACTGCACGTGAAGGTTCCGTGCTCAGATTCTATCTACTGCAGGCAGCGCACCTGATTGGTCCAAAGCATTACAATACTCACACAGGTGTAGATGGACAAGACAAGCATAGTCAAGATCAGCACAGACACCATTTTTCCTTTTTTTTAAATACATATAATACACCACATTTAAAATTCGGTGGTCCACAAGAGGGAGACAATGTTTCACAAAAGAATTCATGCCGTCAGAAAAGTGGTATATATGGCAGAGCTACTCATTGGATACTTCAATTTAAACAGTACTGACAGCCGGGGCCTAATTTTGTAGATGGCACAGTATATTTGCAACGCTGTAACAAAGGCCTAATACAGGCCTACATCTTAACACACCTGTTGCAACCAGTAAAGACACATTGATTGATTGCATATTGAATGCAATACAATGTTTGACATACATAGGTGAAAGCAAAGCCCCCAACTGGTCCCCAAATAGGGGACGTATCAGATACTACACTTGATCTTGAGCGGCGGCGGCGGCGGCGGCGGCGGCGACGACGACGGATGCGAAAGGCAGAGGAGAGATAACCAGAAATGGTTTGCCACTTCTGCCGCACCAAGGCCTAAAACCGACACCCATTGTGGAGAGAGAGCAAAAATTGCCAAGGGGAAGGCCTTTCTAGAAGCTCTGGAGGCCTTCTCAATGACAGCTCTACTGTGTATGTGTGTGTGTTCAAGCTGTGCACAACGCGTTTTGAATCTGCATATCTCCACCTATTTTAACACACCCTCCATCCCCCTTTTGCTCTAAAGTGTGCAGTAACTGAGTGGGAAATTCAAAAAACAGACAGGCGAGCAGTTGTCTTCCCGACTCTCCTGAAGCTGGGCACAGACCCCCCCCTGCCATGTGGTCTGCTGCTGCACCAGCAGCAGACTGAAGACGGCGGCCATTTTTCACTGCCTGTTATAGGCCAAGAGCCCATTGTGACACGTGAGAGTTCCGGAGACAATGGCCAAAGGCTCATTGTGACTGCACGTGAAGGTTCCGTGCTCAGATTCTATCTACTGCAGGCAGCGCACCTGATTGGTCCAAAGCATTACAATACTCACACAGGTGTAGATGGACAAGACAAGCATAGTCAAGATCAGCACAGACACCATTTTTCCTTTTTTTTAAATACATATAATACACCACATTTAAAATTCGGTGGTCCACAAGAGGGAGACAATGTTTCACAAAAGAATTCATGCCGTCAGAAAAGTGGTATATATGGCAGAGCTACTCATTGGATACTTCAATTTAAACAGTACTGACAGCCGGGGCCTAATTTTGTAGATGGCACAGTATATTTGCAACGCTGTAACAAAGGCCTAATACAGGCCTACATCTTAACACACCTGTTGCAACCAGTAAAGACACATTGATTGATTGCATATTGAATGCAATACAATGTTTGACATACATAGGTGAAAGCAAAGCCCCCAACTGGTCCCCAAATAGGGGACGTATCAGATACTACACTTGATCTTGAGCGGCGGCGGCGGCGGCGGCGACGACGACGGATGCGAAAGGCAGAGGAGAGATAACCAGAAATGGTTTGCCACTTCTGCCGCACCAAGGCCTAAAACCGACACCCATTGTGGAGAGAGAGCAAAAATTGCCAAGGGGAAGGCCTTTCTAGAAGCTCTGGAGGCCTTCTCAATGACAGCTCTACTGTGTATGTGTGTGTGTTCAAGCTGTGCACAACGCGTTTTGAATCTGCATATCTCCACCTATTTTAACACACCCTCCATCCCCCTTTTGCTCTAAAGTGTGCAGTAACTGAGTGGGAAATTCAAAAAACAGACAGGCGAGCAGTTGTCTTCCCGACTCTCCTGAAGCTGGGCACAGACCCCCCCCTGCCATGTGGTCTGCTGCTGCACCAGCAGCAGACTGAAGACGGCGGCCATTTTTCACTGCCTGTTATAGGCCAAGAGCCCATTGTGACACGTGAGAGTTCCGGAGACAATGGCCAAAGGCTCATTGTGACTGCACGTGAAGGTTCCGTGCTCAGATTCTATCTACTGCAGGCAGCGCACCTGATTGGTCCAAAGCATTACAATACTCACACAGGTGTAGATGGACAAGACAAGCATAGTCAAGATCAGCACAGACACCATTTTTCCTTTTTTTTAAATACATATAATACACCACATTTAAAATTCGGTGGTCCACAAGAGGGAGACAATGTTTCACAAAAGAATTCATGCCGTCAGAAAAGTGGTATATATGGCAGAGCTACTCATTGGATACTTCAATTTAAACAGTACTGACAGCCGGGGCCTAATTTTGTAGATGGCACAGTATATTTGCAACGCTGTAACAAAGGCCTAATACAGGCCTACATCTTAACACACCTGTTGCAACCAGTAAAGACACATTGATTGATTGCATATTGAATGCAATACAATGTTTGACATACATAGGTGAAAGCAAAGCCCCCAACTGGTCCCCAAATAGGGGACGTATCAGATACTACACTTGATCTTGAGCGGCGGCGGCGGCGGCGGCGGCGGCGACGACGACGGATGCGAAAGGCAGAGGAGAGATAACCAGAAATGGTTTGCCACTTCTGCCGCACCAAGGCCTAAAACCGACACCCATTGTGGAGAGAGAGCAAAAATTGCCAAGGGGAAGGCCTTTCTAGAAGCTCTGGAGGCCTTCTCAATGACAGCTCTACTGTGTATGTGTGTGTGTTCAAGCTGTGCACAACGCGTTTTGAATCTGCATATCTCCACCTATTTTAACACACCCTCCATCCCCCTTTTGCTCTAAAGTGTGCAGTAACTGAGTGGGAAATTCAAAAAACAGACAGGCGAGCAGTTGTCTTCCCGACTCTCCTGAAGCTGGGCACAGACCCCCCCCTGCCATGTGGTCTGCTGCTGCACCAGCAGCAGACTGAAGACGGCGGCCATTTTTCACTGCCTGTTATAGGCCAAGAGCCCATTGTGACACGTGAGAGTTCCGGAGACAATGGCCAAAGGCTCATTGTGACTGCACGTGAAGGTTCCGTGCTCAGATTCTATCTACTGCAGGCAGCGCACCTGATTGGTCCAAAGCATTACAATACTCACACAGGTGTAGATGGACAAGACAAGCATAGTCAAGATCAGCACAGACACCATTTTTCCTTTTTTTTAAATACATATAATACACCACATTTAAAATTCGGTGGTCCACAAGAGGGAGACAATGTTTCACAAAAGAATTCATGCCGTCAGAAAAGTGGTATATATGGCAGAGCTACTCATTGGATACTTCAATTTAAACAGTACTGACAGCCGGGGCCTAATTTTGTAGATGGCACAGTATATTTGCAACGCTGTAACAAAGGCCTAATACAGGCCTACATCTTAACACACCTGTTGCAACCAGTAAAGACACATTGATTGATTGCATATTGAATGCAATACAATGTTTGACATACATAGGTGAAAGCAAAGCCCCCAACTGGTCCCCAAATAGGGGACGTATCAGATACTACACTTGATCTTGAGCGGCGGCGGCGGCGGCGGCGGCGGCGACGACGACGGATGCGAAAGGCAGAGGAGAGATAACCAGAAATGGTTTGCCACTTCTGCCGCACCAAGGCCTAAAACCGACACCCATTGTGGAGAGAGAGCAAAAATTGCCAAGGGGAAGGCCTTTCTAGAAGCTCTGGAGGCCTTCTCAATGACAGCTCTACTGTGTATGTGTGTGTGTTCAAGCTGTGCACAACGCGTTTTGAATCTGCATATCTCCACCTATTTTAACACACCCTCCATCCCCCTTTTGCTCTAAAGTGTGCAGTAACTGAGTGGGAAATTCAAAAAACAGACAGGCGAGCAGTTGTCTTCCCGACTCTCCTGAAGCTGGGCACAGACCCCCCCCTGCCATGTGGTCTGCTGCTGCACCAGCAGCAGACTGAAGACGGCGGCCATTTTTCACTGCCTGTTATAGGCCAAGAGCCCATTGTGACACGTGAGAGTTCCGGAGACAATGGCCAAAGGCTCATTGTGACTGCACGTGAAGGTTCCGTGCTCAGATTCTATCTACTGCAGGCAGCGCACCTGATTGGTCCAAAGCATTACAATACTCACACAGGTGTAGATGGACAAGACAAGCATAGTCAAGATCAGCACAGACACCATTTTTCCTTTTTTTTAAATACATATAATACACCACATTTAAAATTCGGTGGTCCACAAGAGGGAGACAATGTTTCACAAAAGAATTCATGCCGTCAGAAAAGTGGTATATATGGCAGAGCTACTCATTGGATACTTCAATTTAAACAGTACTGACAGCCGGGGCCTAATTTTGTAGATGGCACAGTATATTTGCAACGCTGTAACAAAGGCCTAATACAGGCCTACATCTTAACACACCTGTTGCAACCAGTAAAGACACATTGATTGATTGCATATTGAATGCAATACAATGTTTGACATACATAGGTGAAAGCAAAGCCCCCAACTGGTCCCCAAATAGGGGACGTATCAGATACTACACTTGATCTTGAGCGGCGGCGGCGGCGGCGGCGGCGGCGACGACGACGGATGCGAAAGGCAGAGGAGAGATAACCAGAAATGGTTTGCCACTTCTGCCGCACCAAGGCCTAAAACCGACACCCATTGTGGAGAGAGAGCAAAAATTGCCAAGGGGAAGGCCTTTCTAGAAGCTCTGGAGGCCTTCTCAATGACAGCTCTACTGTGTATGTGTGTGTGTTCAAGCTGTGCACAACGCGTTTTGAATCTGCATATCTCCACCTATTTTAACACACCCTCCATCCCCCTTTTGCTCTAAAGTGTGCAGTAACTGAGTGGGAAATTCAAAAAACAGACAGGCGAGCAGTTGTCTTCCCGACTCTCCTGAAGCTGGGCACAGACCCCCCCCTGCCATGTGGTCTGCTGCTGCACCAGCAGCAGACTGAAGACGGCGGCCATTTTTCACTGCCTGTTATAGGCCAAGAGCCCATTGTGACACGTGAGAGTTCCGGAGACAATGGCCAAAGGCTCATTGTGACTGCACGTGAAGGTTCCGTGCTCAGATTCTATCTACTGCAGGCAGCGCACCTGATTGGTCCAAAGCATTACAATACTCACACAGGTGTAGATGGACAAGACAAGCATAGTCAAGATCAGCACAGACACCATTTTTCCTTTTTTTTAAATACATATAATACACCACATTTAAAATTCGGTGGTCCACAAGAGGGAGACAATGTTTCACAAAAGAATTCATGCCGTCAGAAAAGTGGTATATATGGCAGAGCTACTCATTGGATACTTCAATTTAAACAGTACTGACAGCCGGGGCCTAATTTTGTAGATGGCACAGTATATTTGCAACGCTGTAACAAAGGCCTAATACAGGCCTACATCTTAACACACCTGTTGCAACCAGTAAAGACACATTGATTGATTGCATATTGAATGCAATACAATGTTTGACATACATAGGTGAAAGCAAAGCCCCCAACTGGTCCCCAAATAGGGGACGTATCAGATACTACACTTGATCTTGAGCGGCGGCGGCGGCGGCGGCGGCGGCGACGACGACGGATGCGAAAGGCAGAGGAGAGATAACCAGAAATGGTTTGCCACTTCTGCCGCACCAAGGCCTAAAACCGACACCCATTGTGGAGAGAGAGCAAAAATTGCCAAGGGGAAGGCCTTTCTAGAAGCTCTGGAGGCCTTCTCAATGACAGCTCTACTGTGTATGTGTGTGTGTTCAAGCTGTGCACAACGCGTTTTGAATCTGCATATCTCCACCTATTTTAACACACCCTCCATCCCCCTTTTGCTCTAAAGTGTGCAGTAACTGAGTGGGAAATTCAAAAAACAGACAGGCGAGCAGTTGTCTTCCCGACTCTCCTGAAGCTGGGCACAGACCCCCCCCTGCCATGTGGTCTGCTGCTGCACCAGCAGCAGACTGAAGACGGCGGCCATTTTTCACTGCCTGTTATAGGCCAAGAGCCCATTGTGACACGTGAGAGTTCCGGAGACAATGGCCAAAGGCTCATTGTGACTGCACGTGAAGGTTCCGTGCTCAGATTCTATCTACTGCAGGCAGCGCACCTGATTGGTCCAAAGCATTACAATACTCACACAGGTGTAGATGGACAAGACAAGCATAGTCAAGATCAGCACAGACACCATTTTTCCTTTTTTTTAAATACATATAATACACCACATTTAAAATTCGGTGGTCCACAAGAGGGAGACAATGTTTCACAAAAGAATTCATGCCGTCAGAAAAGTGGTATATATGGCAGAGCTACTCATTGGATACTTCAATTTAAACAGTACTGACAGCCGGGGCCTAATTTTGTAGATGGCACAGTATATTTGCAACGCTGTAACAAAGGCCTAATACAGGCCTACATCTTAACACACCTGTTGCAACCAGTAAAGACACATTGATTGATTGCATATTGAATGCAATACAATGTTTGACATACATAGGTGAAAGCAAAGCCCCCAACTGGTCCCCAAATAGGGGACGTATCAGATACTACACTTGATCTTGAGCGGCGGCGGCGGCGGCGGCGGCGGCGACGACGACGGATGCGAAAGGCAGAGGAGAGATAACCAGAAATGGTTTGCCACTTCTGCCGCACCAAGGCCTAAAACCGACACCCATTGTGGAGAGAGAGCAAAAATTGCCAAGGGGAAGGCCTTTCTAGAAGCTCTGGAGGCCTTCTCAATGACAGCTCTACTGTGTATGTGTGTGTGTTCAAGCTGTGCACAACGCGTTTTGAATCTGCATATCTCCACCTATTTTAACACACCCTCCATCCCCCTTTTGCTCTAAAGTGTGCAGTAACTGAGTGGGAAATTCAAAAAACAGACAGGCGAGCAGTTGTCTTCCCGACTCTCCTGAAGCTGGGCACAGACCCCCCCCTGCCATGTGGTCTGCTGCTGCACCAGCAGCAGACTGAAGACGGCGGCCATTTTTCACTGCCTGTTATAGGCCAAGAGCCCATTGTGACACGTGAGAGTTCCGGAGACAATGGCCAAAGGCTCATTGTGACTGCACGTGAAGGTTCCGTGCTCAGATTCTATCTACTGCAGGCAGCGCACCTGATTGGTCCAAAGCATTACAATACTCACACAGGTGTAGATGGACAAGACAAGCATAGTCAAGATCAGCACAGACACCATTTTTCCTTTTTTTTAAATACATATAATACACCACATTTAAAATTCGGTGGTCCACAAGAGGGAGACAATGTTTCACAAAAGAATTCATGCCGTCAGAAAAGTGGTATATATGGCAGAGCTACTCATTGGATACTTCAATTTAAACAGTACTGACAGCCGGGGCCTAATTTTGTAGATGGCACAGTATATTTGCAACGCTGTAACAAAGGCCTAATACAGGCCTACATCTTAACACACCTGTTGCAACCAGTAAAGACACATTGATTGATTGCATATTGAATGCAATACAATGTTTGACATACATAGGTGAAAGCAAAGCCCCCAACTGGTCCCCAAATAGGGGACGTATCAGATACTACACTTGATCTTGAGCGGCGGCGGCGGCGGCGGCGGCGGCGACGACGACGGATGCGAAAGGCAGAGGAGAGATAACCAGAAATGGTTTGCCACTTCTGCCGCACCAAGGCCTAAAACCGACACCCATTGTGGAGAGAGAGCAAAAATTGCCAAGGGGAAGGCCTTTCTAGAAGCTCTGGAGGCCTTCTCAATGACAGCTCTACTGTGTATGTGTGTGTGTTCAAGCTGTGCACAACGCGTTTTGAATCTGCATATCTCCACCTATTTTAACACACCCTCCATCCCCCTTTTGCTCTAAAGTGTGCAGTAACTGAGTGGGAAATTCAAAAAACAGACAGGCGAGCAGTTGTCTTCCCGACTCTCCTGAAGCTGGGCACAGACCCCCCCCTGCCATGTGGTCTGCTGCTGCACCAGCAGCAGACTGAAGACGGCGGCCATTTTTCACTGCCTGTTATAGGCCAAGAGCCCATTGTGACACGTGAGAGTTCCGGAGACAATGGCCAAAGGCTCATTGTGACTGCACGTGAAGGTTCCGTGCTCAGATTCTATCTACTGCAGGCAGCGCACCTGATTGGTCCAAAGCATTACAATACTCACACAGGTGTAGATGGACAAGACAAGCATAGTCAAGATCAGCACAGACACCATTTTTCCTTTTTTTTAAATACATATAATACACCACATTTAAAATTCGGTGGTCCACAAGAGGGAGACAATGTTTCACAAAAGAATTCATGCCGTCAGAAAAGTGGTATATATGGCAGAGCTACTCATTGGATACTTCAATTTAAACAGTACTGACAGCCGGGGCCTAATTTTGTAGATGGCACAGTATATTTGCAACGCTGTAACAAAGGCCTAATACAGGCCTACATCTTAACACACCTGTTGCAACCAGTAAAGACACATTGATTGATTGCATATTGAATGCAATACAATGTTTGACATACATAGGTGAAAGCAAAGCCCCCAACTGGTCCCCAAATAGGGGACGTATCAGATACTACACTTGATCTTGAGCGGCGGCGGCGGCGGCGGCGGCGACGACGACGGATGCGAAAGGCAGAGGAGAGATAACCAGAAATGGTTTGCCACTTCTGCCGCACCAAGGCCTAAAACCGACACCCATTGTGGAGAGAGAGCAAAAATTGCCAAGGGGAAGGCCTTTCTAGAAGCTCTGGAGGCCTTCTCAATGACAGCTCTACTGTGTATGTGTGTGTGTTCATGCTGTGCACAACGCGTTTTGAATCTGCATATCTCCACCTATTTTAACACACCCTCCATCCCCCTTTTGCTCTAAAGTGTGCAGTAACTGAGTGGGAAATTCAAAAAACAGACAGGCGAGCAGTTGTCTTCCCGACTCTCCTGAAGCTGGGCACAGACCCCCCCCTGCCATGTGGTCTGCTGCTGCACCAGCAGCAGACTGAAGACGGCGGCCATTTTTCACTGCCTGTTATAGGCCAAGAGCCCATTGTGACACGTGAGAGTTCCGGAGACAATGGCCAAAGGCTCATTGTGACTGCACGTGAAGGTTCCGTGCTCAGATTCTATCTACTGCAGGCAGCGCACCTGATTGGTCCAAAGCATTACAATACTCACACAGGTGTAGATGGACAAGACAAGCATAGTCAAGATCAGCACAGACACCATTTTTCCTTTTTTTTAAATACATATAATACACCACATTTAAAATTCGGTGGTCCACAAGAGGGAGACAATGTTTCACAAAAGAATTCATGCCGTCAGAAAAGTGGTATATATGGCAGAGCTACTCATTGGATACTTCAATTTAAACAGTACTGACAGCCGGGGCCTAATTTTGTAGATGGCACAGTATATTTGCAACGCTGTAACAAAGGCCTAATACAGGCCTACATCTTAACACACCTGTTGCAACCAGTAAAGACACATTGATTGATTGCATATTGAATGCAATACAATGTTTGACATACATAGGTGAAAGCAAAGCCCCCAACTGGTCCCCAAATAGGGGACGTATCAGATACTACACTTGATCTTGAGCGGCGGCGGCGGCGACGACGACGGATGCGAAAGGCAGAGGAGAGATAACCAGAAATGGTTTGCCACTTCTGCCGCACCAAGGCCTAAAACCGACACCCATTGTGGAGAGAGAGCAAAAATTGCCAAGGGGAAGGCCTTTCTAGAAGCTCTGGAGGCCTTCTCAATGACAGCTCTACTGTGTATGTGTGTGTGTTCAAGCTGTGCACAACGCGTTTTGAATCTGCATATCTCCACCTATTTTAACACACCCTCCATCCCCCTTTTGCTCTAAAGTGTGCAGTAACTGAGTGGGAAATTCAAAAAACAGACAGGCGAGCAGTTGTCTTCCCGACTCTCCTGAAGCTGGGCACAGACCCCCCCCTGCCATGTGGTCTGCTGCTGCACCAGCAGCAGACTGAAGACGGCGGCCATTTTTCACTGCCTGTTATAGGCCAAGAGCCCATTGTGACACGTGAGAGTTCCGGAGACAATGGCCAAAGGCTCATTGTGACTGCACGTGAAGGTTCCGTGCTCAGATTCTATCTACTGCAGGCAGCGCACCTGATTGGTCCAAAGCATTACAATACTCACA
Source organism: Ranitomeya variabilis (assembly GCF_051348905.1). NCBI lineage: Eukaryota > Metazoa > Chordata > Amphibia > Anura > Dendrobatidae > Ranitomeya > Ranitomeya variabilis. The sequence continues at coordinate 105,672 of NW_027508151.1, read as the reverse complement.
CAGGTGTAGATGGACAAGACAAGCATAGTCAAGATCAGCACAGACACCATTTTTCCTTTTTTTTAAATACATATAATACACCACATTTAAAATTCGGTGGTCCACAAGAGGGAGACAATGTTTCACAAAAGAATTCATGCCGTCAGAAAAGTGGTATATATGGCAGAGCTACTCATTGGATACTTCAATTTAAACAGTACTGACAGCCGGGGCCTAATTTTGTAGATGGCACAGTATATTTGCAACGCTGTAACAAAGGCCTAATACAGGCCTACATCTTAACACACCTGTTGCAACCAGTAAAGACACATTGATTGATTGCATATTGAATGCAATACAATGTTTGACATACATAGGTGAAAGCAAAGCCCCCAACTGGTCCCCAAATAGGGGACGTATCAGATACTACACTTGATCTTGAGCGGCGGCGGCGGCGACGACGACGGATGCGAAAGGCAGAGGAGAGATAACCAGAAATGGTTTGCCACTTCTGCCGCACCAAGGCCTAAAACCGACACCCATTGTGGAGAGAGAGCAAAAATTGCCAAGGGGAAGGCCTTTCTAGAAGCTCTGGAGGCCTTCTCAATGACAGCTCTACTGTGTATGTGTGTGTGTTCAAGCTGTGCACAACGCGTTTTGAATCTGCATATCTCCACCTATTTTAACACACCCTCCATCCCCCTTTTGCTCTAAAGTGTGCAGTAACTGAGTGGGAAATTCAAAAAACAGACAGGCGAGCAGTTGTCTTCCCGACTCTCCTGAAGCTGGGCACAGACCCCCCCCTGCCATGTGGTCTGCTGCTGCACCAGCAGCAGACTGAAGACGGCGGCCATTTTTCACTGCCTGTTATAGGCCAAGAGCCCATTGTGACACGTGAGAGTTCCGGAGACAATGGCCAAAGGCTCATTGTGACTGCACGTGAAGGTTCCGTGCTCAGATTCTATCTACTGCAGGCAGCGCACCTGATTGGTCCAAAGCATTACAATACTCACACAGGTGTAGATGGACAAGACAAGCATAGTCAAGATCAGCACAGACACCATTTTTCCTTTTTTTTAAATACATATAATACACCACATTTAAAATTCGGTGGTCCACAAGAGGGAGACAATGTTTCACAAAAGAATTCATGCCGTCAGAAAAGTGGTATATATGGCAGAGCTACTCATTGGATACTTCAATTTAAACAGTACTGACAGCCGGGGCCTAATTTTGTAGATGGCACAGTATATTTGCAACGCTGTAACAAAGGCCTAATACAGGCCTACATCTTAACACACCTGTTGCAACCAGTAAAGACACATTGATTGATTGCATATTGAATGCAATACAATGTTTGACATACATAGGTGAAAGCAAAGCCCCCAACTGGTCCCCAAATAGGGGACGTATCAGATACTACACTTGATCTTGAGCGGCGGCGGCGGCGGCGGCGGCGGCGACGACGACGGATGCGAAAGGCAGAGGAGAGATAACCAGAAATGGTTTGCCACTTCTGCCGCACCAAGGCCTAAAACCGACACCCATTGTGGAGAGAGAGCAAAAATTGCCAAGGGGAAGGCCTTTCTAGAAGCTCTGGAGGCCTTCTCAATGACAGCTCTACTGTGTATGTGTGTGTGTTCAAGCTGTGCACAACGCGTTTTGAATCTGCATATCTCCACCTATTTTAACACACCCTCCATCCCCCTTTTGCTCTAAAGTGTGCAGTAACTGAGTGGGAAATTCAAAAAACAGACAGGCGAGCAGTTGTCTTCCCGACTCTCCTGAAGCTGGGCACAGACCCCCCCCTGCCATGTGGTCTGCTGCTGCACCAGCAGCAGACTGAAGACGGCGGCCATTTTTCACTGCCTGTTATAGGCCAAGAGCCCATTGTGACACGTGAGAGTTCCGGAGACAATGGCCAAAGGCTCATTGTGACTGCACGTGAAGGTTCCGTGCTCAGATTCTATCTACTGCAGGCAGCGCACCTGATTGGTCCAAAGCATTACAATACTCACACAGGTGTAGATGGACAAGACAAGCATAGTCAAGATCAGCACAGACACCATTTTTCCTTTTTTTTAAATACATATAATACACCACATTTAAAATTCGGTGGTCCACAAGAGGGAGACAATGTTTCACAAAAGAATTCATGCCGTCAGAAAAGTGGTATATATGGCAGAGCTACTCATTGGATACTTCAATTTAAACAGTACTGACAGCCGGGGCCTAATTTTGTAGATGGCACAGTATATTTGCAACGCTGTAACAAAGGCCTAATACAGGCCTACATCTTAACACACCTGTTGCAACCAGTAAAGACACATTGATTGATTGCATATTGAATGCAATACAATGTTTGACATACATAGGTGAAAGCAAAGCCCCCAACTGGTCCCCAAATAGGGGACGTATCAGATACTACACTTGATCTTGAGCGGCGGCGGCGGCGGCGGCGGCGGCGACGACGACGGATGCGAAAGGCAGAGGAGAGATAACCAGAAATGGTTTGCCACTTCTGCCGCACCAAGGCCTAAAACCGACACCCATTGTGGAGAGAGAGCAAAAATTGCCAAGGGGAAGGCCTTTCTAGAAGCTCTGGAGGCCTTCTCAATGACAGCTCTACTGTGTATGTGTGTGTGTTCATGCTGTGCACAACGCGTTTTGAATCTGCATATCTCCACCTATTTTAACACACCCTCCATCCCCCTTTTGCTCTAAAGTGTGCAGTAACTGAGTGGGAAATTCAAAAAACAGACAGGCGAGCAGTTGTCTTCCCGACTCTCCTGAAGCTGGGCACAGACCCCCCCCTGCCATGTGGTCTGCTGCTGCACCAGCAGCAGACTGAAGACGGCGGCCATTTTTCACTGCCTGTTATAGGCCAAGAGCCCATTGTGACACGTGAGAGTTCCGGAGACAATGGCCAAAGGCTCATTGTGACTGCACGTGAAGGTTCCGTGCTCAGATTCTATCTACTGCAGGCAGCGCACCTGATTGGTCCAAAGCATTACAATACTCACACAGGTGTAGATGGACAAGACAAGCATAGTCAAGATCAGCACAGACACCATTTTTCCTTTTTTTTAAATACATATAATACACCACATTTAAAATTCGGTGGTCCACAAGAGGGAGACAATGTTTCACAAAAGAATTCATGCCGTCAGAAAAGTGGTATATATGGCAGAGCTACTCATTGGATACTTCAATTTAAACAGTACTGACAGCCGGGGCCTAATTTTGTAGATGGCACAGTATATTTGCCAACGCTGTAACAAAGGCCTAATACAGGCCTACATCTTAACACACCTGTTGCAACCAGTAAAGACACATTGATTGATTGCATATTGAATGCAATACAATGTTTGACATACATAGGTGAAAGCAAAGCCCCCAACTGGTCCCCAAATAGGGGACGTATCAGATACTACACTTGATCTTGAGCGGCGGCGGCGGCGACGACGACGGATGCGAAAGGCAGAGGAGAGATAACCAGAAATGGTTTGCCACTTCTGCCGCACCAAGGCCTAAAACCGACACCCATTGTGGAGAGAGAGCAAAAATTGCCAAGGGGAAGGCCTTTCTAGAAGCTCTGGAGGCCTTCTCAATGACAGCTCTACTGTGTATGTGTGTGTGTTCAAGCTGTGCACAACGCGTTTTGAATCTGCATATCTCCACCTATTTTAACACACCCTCCATCCCCCTTTTGCTCTAAAGTGTGCAGTAACTGAGTGGGAAATTCAAAAAACAGACAGGCGAGCAGTTGTCTTCCCGACTCTCCTGAAGCTGGGCACAGACCCCCCCCTGCCATGTGGTCTGCTGCTGCACCAGCAGCAGACTGAAGACGGCGGCCATTTTTCACTGCCTGTTATAGGCCAAGAGCCCATTGTGACACGTGAGAGTTCCGGAGACAATGGCCAAAGGCTCATTGTGACTGCACGTGAAGGTTCCGTGCTCAGATTCTATCTACTGCAGGCAGCGCACCTGATTGGTCCAAAGCATTACAATACTCACACAGGTGTAGATGGACAAGACAAGCATAGTCAAGATCAGCACAGACACCATTTTTCCTTTTTTTTAAATACATATAATACACCACATTTAAAATTCGGTGGTCCACAAGAGGGAGACAATGTTTCACAAAAGAATTCATGCCGTCAGAAAAGTGGTATATATGGCAGAGCTACTCATTGGATACTTCAATTTAAACAGTACTGACAGCCGGGGCCTAATTTTGTAGATGGCACAGTATATTTGCAACGCTGTAACAAAGGCCTAATACAGGCCTACATCTTAACACACCTGTTGCAACCAGTAAAGACACATTGATTGATTGCATATTGAATGCAATACAATGTTTGACATACATAGGTGAAAGCAAAGCCCCCAACTGGTCCCCAAATAGGGGACGTATCAGATACTACACTTGATCTTGAGCGGCGGCGGCGGCGGCGACGACGACGGATGCGAAAGGCAGAGGAGAGATAACCAGAAATGGTTTGCCACTTCTGCCGCACCAAGGCCTAAAACCGACACCCATTGTGGAGAGAGAGCAAAAATTGCCAAGGGGAAGGCCTTTCTAGAAGCTCTGGAGGCCTTCTCAATGACAGCTCTACTGTGTATGTGTGTGTGTTCAAGCTGTGCACAACGCGTTTTGAATCTGCATATCTCCACCTATTTTAACACACCCTCCATCCCCCTTTTGCTCTAAAGTGTGCAGTAACTGAGTGGGAAATTCAAAAAACAGACAGGCGAGCAGTTGTCTTCCCGACTCTCCTGAAGCTGGGCACAGACCCCCCCCTGCCATGTGGTCTGCTGCTGCACCAGCAGCAGACTGAAGACGGCGGCCATTTTTCACTGCCTGTTATAGGCCAAGAGCCCATTGTGACACGTGAGAGTTCCGGAGACAATGGCCAAAGGCTCATTGTGACTGCACGTGAAGGTTCCGTGCTCAGATTCTATCTACTGCAGGCAGCGCACCTGATTGGTCCAAAGCATTACAATACTCACACAGGTGTAGATGGACAAGACAAGCATAGTCAAGATCAGCACAGACACCATTTTTCCTTTTTTTTAAATACATATAATACACCACATTTAAAATTCGGTGGTCCACAAGAGGGAGACAATGTTTCACAAAAGAATTCATGCCGTCAGAAAAGTGGTATATATGGCAGAGCTACTCATTGGATACTTCAATTTAAACAGTACTGACAGCCGGGGCCTAATTTTGTAGATGGCACAGTATATTTGCAACGCTGTAACAAAGGCCTAATACAGGCCTACATCTTAACACACCTGTTGCAACCAGTAAAGACACATTGATTGATTGCATATTGAATGCAATACAATGTTTGACATACATAGGTGAAAGCAAAGCCCCCAACTGGTCCCCAAATAGGGGACGTATCAGATACTACACTTGATCTTGAGCGGCGGCGGCGGCGACGACGACGGATGCGAAAGGCAGAGGAGAGATAACCAGAAATGGTTTGCCACTTCTGCCGCACCAAGGCCTAAAACCGACACCCATTGTGGAGAGAGAGCAAAAATTGCCAAGGGGAAGGCCTTTCTAGAAGCTCTGGAGGCCTTCTCAATGACAGCTCTACTGTGTATGTGTGTGTGTTCAAGCTGTGCACAACGCGTTTTGAATCTGCATATCTCCACCTATTTTAACACACCCTCCATCCCCCTTTTGCTCTAAAGTGTGCAGTAACTGAGTGGGAAATTCAAAAAACAGACAGGCGAGCAGTTGTCTTCCCGACTCTCCTGAAGCTGGGCACAGACCCCCCCCTGCCATGTGGTCTGCTGCTGCACCAGCAGCAGACTGAAGACGGCGGCCATTTTTCACTGCCTGTTATAGGCCAAGAGCCCATTGTGACACGTGAGAGTTCCGGAGACAATGGCCAAAGGCTCATTGTGACTGCACGTGAAGGTTCCGTGCTCAGATTCTATCTACTGCAGGCAGCGCACCTGATTGGTCCAAAGCATTACAATACTCACACAGGTGTAGATGGACAAGACAAGCATAGTCAAGATCAGCACAGACACCATTTTTCCTTTTTTTTAAATACATATAATACACCACATTTAAAATTCGGTGGTCCACAAGAGGGAGACAATGTTTCACAAAAGAATTCATGCCGTCAGAAAAGTGGTATATATGGCAGAGCTACTCATTGGATACTTCAATTTAAACAGTACTGACAGCCGGGGCCTAATTTTGTAGATGGCACAGTATATTTGCAACGCTGTAACAAAGGCCTAATACAGGCCTACATCTTAACACACCTGTTGCAACCAGTAAAGACACATTGATTGATTGCATATTGAATGCAATACAATGTTTGACATACATAGGTGAAAGCAAAGCCCCCAACTGGTCCCCAAATAGGGGACGTATCAGATACTACACTTGATCTTGAGCGGCGGCGGCGGCGGCGGCGGCGGCGACGACGACGGATGCGAAAGGCAGAGGAGAGATAACCAGAAATGGTTTGCCACTTCTGCCGCACCAAGGCCTAAAACCGACACCCATTGTGGAGAGAGAGCAAAAATTGCCAAGGGGAAGGCCTTTCTAGAAGCTCTGGAGGCCTTCTCAATGACAGCTCTACTGTGTATGTGTGTGTGTTCAAGCTGTGCACAACGCGTTTTGAATCTGCATATCTCCACCTATTTTAACACACCCTCCATCCCCCTTTTGCTCTAAAGTGTGCAGTAACTGAGTGGGAAATTCAAAAAACAGACAGGCGAGCAGTTGTCTTCCCGACTCTCCTGAAGCTGGGCACAGACCCCCCCCTGCCATGTGGTCTGCTGCTGCACCAGCAGCAGACTGAAGACGGCGGCCATTTTTCACTGCCTGTTATAGGCCAAGAGCCCATTGTGACACGTGAGAGTTCCGGAGACAATGGCCAAAGGCTCATTGTGACTGCACGTGAAGGTTCCGTGCTCAGATTCTATCTACTGCAGGCAGCGCACCTGATTGGTCCAAAGCATTACAATACTCACACAGGTGTAGATGGACAAGACAAGCATAGTCAAGATCAGCACAGACACCATTTTTCCTTTTTTTTAAATACATATAATACACCACATTTAAAATTCGGTGGTCCACAAGAGGGAGACAATGTTTCACAAAAGAATTCATGCCGTCAGAAAAGTGGTATATATGGCAGAGCTACTCATTGGATACTTCAATTTAAACAGTACTGACAGCCGGGGCCTAATTTTGTAGATGGCACAGTATATTTGCAACGCTGTAACAAAGGCCTAATACAGGCCTACATCTTAACACACCTGTTGCAACCAGTAAAGACACATTGATTGATTGCATATTGAATGCAATACAATGTTTGACATACATAGGTGAAAGCAAAGCCCCCAACTGGTCCCCAAATAGGGGACGTATCAGATACTACACTTGATCTTGAGCGGCGGCGGCGGCGGCGGCGGCGGCGACGACGACGGATGCGAAAGGCAGAGGAGAGATAACCAGAAATGGTTTGCCACTTCTGCCGCACCAAGGCCTAAAACCGACACCCATTGTGGAGAGAGAGCAAAAATTGCCAAGGGGAAGGCCTTTCTAGAAGCTCTGGAGGCCTTCTCAATGACAGCTCTACTGTGTATGTGTGTGTGTTCATGCTGTGCACAACGCGTTTTGAATCTGCATATCTCCACCTATTTTAACACACCCTCCATCCCCCTTTTGCTCTAAAGTGTGCAGTAACTGAGTGGGAAATTCAAAAAACAGACAGGCGAGCAGTTGTCTTCCCGACTCTCCTGAAGCTGGGCACAGACCCCCCCCTGCCATGTGGTCTGCTGCTGCACCAGCAGCAGACTGAAGACGGCGGCCATTTTTCACTGCCTGTTATAGGCCAAGAGCCCATTGTGACACGTGAGAGTTCCGGAGACAATGGCCAAAGGCTCATTGTGACTGCACGTGAAGGTTCCGTGCTCAGATTCTATCTACTGCAGGCAGCGCACCTGATTGGTCCAAAGCATTACAATACTCACACAGGTGTAGATGGACAAGACAAGCATAGTCAAGATCAGCACAGACACCATTTTTCCTTTTTTTTAAATACATATAATACACCACATTTAAAATTCGGTGGTCCACAAGAGGGAGACAATGTTTCACAAAAGAATTCATGCCGTCAGAAAAGTGGTATATATGGCAGAGCTACTCATTGGATACTTCAATTTAAACAGTACTGACAGCCGGGGCCTAATTTTGTAGATGGCACAGTATATTTGCAACGCTGTAACAAAGGCCTAATACAGGCCTACATCTTAACACACCTGTTGCAACCAGTAAAGACACATTGATTGATTGCATATTGAATGCAATACAATGTTTGACATACATAGGTGAAAGCAAAGCCCCCAACTGGTCCCCAAATAGGGGACGTATCAGATACTACACTTGATCTTGAGCGGCGGCGGCGGCGACGACGACGGATGCGAAAGGCAGAGGAGAGATAACCAGAAATGGTTTGCCACTTCTGCCGCACCAAGGCCTAAAACCGACACCCATTGTGGAGAGAGAGCAAAAATTGCCAAGGGGAAGGCCTTTCTAGAAGCTCTGGAGGCCTTCTCAATGACAGCTCTACTGTGTATGTGTGTGTGTTCAAGCTGTGCACAACGCGTTTTGAATCTGCTTATCTCCACCTATTTTAACACACCCTCCATCCCCCTTTTGCTCTAAAGTGTGCAGTAACTGAGTGGGAAATTCAAAAAACAGACAGGCGAGCAGTTGTCTTCCCGACTCTCCTGAAGCTGGGCACAGACCCCCCCCTGCCATGTGGTCTGCTGCTGCACCAGCAGCAGACTGAAGACGGCGGCCATTTTTCACTGCCTGTTATAGGCCAAGAGCCCATTGTGACACGTGAGAGTTCCGGAGACAATGGCCAAAGGCTCATTGTGACTGCACGTGAAGGTTCCGTGCTCAGATTCTATCTACTGCAGGCAGCGCACCTGATTGGTCCAAAGCATTACAATACTCACACAGGTGTAGATGGACAAGACAAGCATAGTCAAGATCAGCACAGACACCATTTTTCCTTTTTTTTAAATACATATAATACACCACATTTAAAATTCGGTGGTCCACAAGAGGGAGACAATGTTTCACAAAAGAATTCATGCCGTCAGAAAAGTGGTATATATGGCAGAGCTACTCATTGGATACTTCAATTTAAACAGTACTGACAGCCGGGGCCTAATTTTGTAGATGGCACAGTATATTTGCAACGCTGTAACAAAGGCCTAATACAGGCCTACATCTTAACACACCTGTTGCAACCAGTAAAGACACATTGATTGATTGCATATTGAATGCAATACAATGTTTGACATACATAGGTGAAAGCAAAGCCCCCAACTGGTCCCCAAATAGGGGACGTATCAGATACTACACTTGATCTTGAGCGGCGGCGGCGGCGGCGGCGGCGGCGACGACGACGGATGCGAAAGGCAGAGGAGAGATAACCAGAAATGGTTTGCCACTTCTGCCGCACCAAGGCCTAAAACCGACACCCATTGTGGAGAGAGAGCAAAAATTGCCAAGGGGAAGGCCTTTCTAGAAGCTCTGGAGGCCTTCTCAATGACAGCTCTACTGTGTATGTGTGTGTGTTCAAGCTGTGCACAACGCGTTTTGAATCTGCATATCTCCACCTATTTTAACACACCCTCCATCCCCCTTTTGCTCTAAAGTGTGCAGTAACTGAGTGGGAAATTCAAAAAACAGACAGGCGAGCAGTTGTCTTCCCGACTCTCCTGAAGCTGGGCACAGACCCCCCCCTGCCATGTGGTCTGCTGCTGCACCAGCAGCAGACTGAAGACGGCGGCCATTTTTCACTGCCTGTTATAGGCCAAGAGCCCATTGTGACACGTGAGAGTTCCGGAGACAATGGCCAAAGGCTCATTGTGACTGCACGTGAAGGTTCCGTGCTCAGATTCTATCTACTGCAGGCAGCGCACCTGATTGGTCCAAAGCATTACAATACTCACACAGGTGTAGATGGACAAGACAAGCATAGTCAAGATCAGCACAGACACCATTTTTCCTTTTTTTTAAATACATATAATACACCACATTTAAAATTCGGTGGTCCACAAGAGGGAGACAATGTTTCACAAAAGAATTCATGCCGTCAGAAAAGTGGTATATATGGCAGAGCTACTCATTGGATACTTCAATTTAAACAGTACTGACAGCCGGGGCCTAATTTTGTAGATGGCACAGTATATTTGCAACGCTGTAACAAAGGCCTAATACAGGCCTACATCTTAACACACCTGTTGCAACCAGTAAAGACACATTGATTGATTGCATATTGAATGCAATACAATGTTTGACATACATAGGTGAAAGCAAAGCCCCCAACTGGTCCCCAAATAGGGGACGTATCAGATACTACACTTGATCTTGAGCGGCGGCGGCGGCGGCGGCGACGACGACGGATGCGAAAGGCAGAGGAGAGATAACCAGAAATGGTTTGCCACTTCTGCCGCACCAAGGCCTAAAACCGACACCCATTGTGGAGAGAGAGCAAAAATTGCCAAGGGGAAGGCCTTTCTAGAAGCTCTGGAGGCCTTCTCAATGACAGCTCTACTGTGTATGTGTGTGTGTTCAAGCTGTGCACAACGCGTTTTGAATCTGCATATCTCCACCTATTTTAACACACCCTCCATCCCCCTTTTGCTCTAAAGTGTGCAGTAACTGAGTGGGAAATTCAAAAAACAGACAGGCGAGCAGTTGTCTTCCCGACTCTCCTGAAGCTGGGCACAGACCCCCCCCTGCCATGTGGTCTGCTGCTGCACCAGCAGCAGACTGAAGACGGCGGCCATTTTTCACTGCCTGTTATAGGCCAAGAGCCCATTGTGACACGTGAGAGTTCCGGAGACAATGGCCAAAGGCTCATTGTGACTGCACGTGAAGGTTCCGTGCTCAGATTCTATCTACTGCAGGCAGCGCACCTGATTGGTCCAAAGCATTACAATACTCACACAGGTGTAGATGGACAAGACAAGCATAGTCAAGATCAGCACAGACACCATTTTTCCTTTTTTTTAAATACATATAATACACCACATTTAAAATTCGGTGGTCCACAAGAGGGAGACAATGTTTCACAAAAGAATTCATGCCGTCAGAAAAGTGGTATATATGGCAGAGCTACTCATTGGATACTTCAATTTAAACAGTACTGACAGCCGGGGCCTAATTTTGTAGATGGCACAGTATATTTGCAACGCTGTAACAAAGGCCTAATACAGGCCTACATCTTAACACACCTGTTGCAACCAGTAAAGACACATTGATTGATTGCATATTGAATGCAATACAATGTTTGACATACATAGGTGAAAGCAAAGCCCCCAACTGGTCCCCAAATAGGGGACGTATCAGATACTACACTTGATCTTGAGCGGCGGCGGCGGCGGCGGCGGCGACGACGACGGATGCGAAAGGCAGAGGAGAGATAACCAGAAATGGTTTGCCACTTCTGCCGCACCAAGGCCTAAAACCGACACCCATTGTGGAGAGAGAGCAAAAATTGCCAAGGGGAAGGCCTTTCTAGAAGCTCTGGAGGCCTTCTCAATGACAGCTCTACTGTGTATGTGTGTGTGTTCATGCTGTGCACAACGCGTTTTGAATCTGCATATCTCCACCTATTTTAACACACCCTCCATCCCCCTTTTGCTCTAAAGTGTGCAGTAACTGAGTGGGAAATTCAAAAAACAGACAGGCGAGCAGTTGTCTTCCCGACTCTCCTGAAGCTGGGCACAGACCCCCCCCTGCCATGTGGTCTGCTGCTGCACCAGCAGCAGACTGAAGACGGCGGCCATTTTTCACTGCCTGTTATAGGCCAAGAGCCCATTGTGACACGTGAGAGTTCCGGAGACAATGGCCAAAGGCTCATTGTGACTGCACGTGAAGGTTCCGTGCTCAGATTCTATCTACTGCAGGCAGCGCACCTGATTGGTCCAAAGCATTACAATACTCACACAGGTGTAGATGGACAAGACAAGCATAGTCAAGATCAGCACAGACACCATTTTTCCTTTTTTTTAAATACATATAATACACCACATTTAAAATTCGGTGGTCCACAAGAGGGAGACAATGTTTCACAAAAGAATTCATGCCGTCAGAAAAGTGGTATATATGGCAGAGCTACTCATTGGATACTTCAATTTAAACAGTACTGACAGCCGGGGCCTAATTTTGTAGATGGCACAGTATATTTGCAACGCTGTAACAAAGGCCTAATACAGGCCTACATCTTAACACACCTGTTGCAACCAGTAAAGACACATTGATTGATTGCATATTGAATGCAATACAATGTTTGACATACATAGGTGAAAGCAAAGCCCCCAACTGGTCCCCAAATAGGGGACGTATCAGATACTACACTTGATCTTGAGCGGCGGCGGCGGCGACGACGACGGATGCGAAAGGCAGAGGAGAGATAACCAGAAATGGTTTGCCACTTCTGCCGCACCAAGGCCTAAAACCGACACCCATTGTGGAGAGAGAGCAAAAATTGCCAAGGGGAAGGCCTTTCTAGAAGCTCTGGAGGCCTTCTCAATGACAGCTCTACTGTGTATGTGTGTGTGTTCAAGCTGTGCACAACGCGTTTTGAATCTGCATATCTCCACCTATTTTAACACACCCTCCATCCCCCTTTTGCTCTAAAGTGTGCAGTAACTGAGTGGGAAATTCAAAAAACAGACAGGCGAGCAGTTGTCTTCCCGACTCTCCTGAAGCTGGGCACAGACCCCCCCCTGCCATGTGGTCTGCTGCTGCACCAGCAGCAGACTGAAGACGGCGGCCATTTTTCACTGCCTGTTATAGGCCAAGAGCCCATTGTGACACGTGAGAGTTCCGGAGACAATGGCCAAAGGCTCATTGTGACTGCACGTGAAGGTTCCGTGCTCAGATTCTATCTACTGCAGGCAGCGCACCTGATTGGTCCAAAGCATTACAATACTCACACAGGTGTAGATGGACAAGACAAGCATAGTCAAGATCAGCACAGACACCATTTTTCCTTTTTTTTAAATACATATAATACACCACATTTAAAATTCGGTGGTCCACAAGAGGGAGACAATGTTTCACAAAAGAATTCATGCCGTCAGAAAAGTGGTATATATGGCAGAGCTACTCATTGGATACTTCAATTTAAACAGTACTGACAGCCGGGGCCTAATTTTGTAGATGGCACAGTATATTTGCAACGCTGTAACAAAGGCCTAATACAGGCCTACATCTTAACACACCTGTTGCAACCAGTAAAGACACATTGATTGATTGCATATTGAATGCAATACAATGTTTGACATACATAGGTGAAAGCAAAGCCCCCAACTGGTCCCCAAATAGGGGACGTATCAGATACTACACTTGATCTTGAGCGGCGGCGGCGGCGGCGGCGGCGGCGGCGACGACGACGGATGCGAAAGGCAGAGGAGAGATAACCAGAAATGGTTTGCCACTTCTGCCGCACCAAGGCCTAAAACCGACACCCATTGTGGAGAGAGAGCAAAAATTGCCAAGGGGAAGGCCTTTCTAGAATCTCTGGAGGCCTTCTCAATGACAGCTCTACTGTGTATGTGTGTGTGTTCAAGCTGTGCACAACGCGTTTTGAATCTGCATATCTCCACCTATTTTAACACACCCTCCATCCCCCTTTTGCTCTAAAGTGTGCAGTAACTGAGTGGGAAATTCAAAAAACAGACAGGCGAGCAGTTGTCTTCCCGACTCTCCTGAAGCTGGGCACAGACCCCCCCCTGCCATGTGGTCTGCTGCTGCACCAGCAGCAGACTGAAGACGGCGGCCATTTTTCACTGCCTGTTATAGGCCAAGAGCCCATTGTGACACGTGAGAGTTCCGGAGACAATGGCCAAAGGCTCATTGTGACTGCACGTGAAGGTTCCGTGCTCAGATTCTATCTACTGCAGGCAGCGCACCTGATTGGTCCAAAGCATTACAATACTCACACAGGTGTAGATGGACAAGACAAGCATAGTCAAGATCAGCACAGACACCATTTTTCCTTTTTTTTAAATACATATAATACACCACATTTAAAATTCGGTGGTCCACAAGAGGGAGACAATGTTTCACAAAAGAATTTATGCCGTCAGAAAAGTGGTATATATGGCAGAGCTACTCATTGGATACTTCAATTTAAACAGTACTGACAGCCGGGGCCTAATTTTGTAGATGGCACAGTATATTTGCAACGCTGTAACAAAGGCCTAATACAGGCCTACATCTTAACACACCTGTTGCAACCAGTAAAGACACATTGATTGATTGCATATTGAATGCAATACAATGTTTGACATACATAGGTGAAAGCAAAGCCCCCAACTGGTCCCCAAATAGGGGACGTATCAGATACTACACTTGATCTTGAGCGGCGGCGGCGGCGGCGGCGGCGGCGACGACGACGGATGCGAAAGGCAGAGGAGAGATAACCAGAAATGGTTTGCCACTTCTGCCGCACCAAGGCCTAAAACCGACACCCATTGTGGAGAGAGAGCAAAAATTGCCAAGGGGAAGGCCTTTCTAGAAGCTCTGGAGGCCTTCTCAATGACAGCTCTACTGTGTATGTGTGTGTGTTCATGCTGTGCACAACGCGTTTTGAATCTGCATATCTCCACCTATTTTAACACACCCTCCATCCCCCTTTTGCTCTAAAGTGTGCAGTAACTGAGTGGGAAATTCAAAAAACAGACAGGCGAGCAGTTGTCTTCCCGACTCTCCTGAAGCTGGGCACAGACCCCCCCCTGCCATGTGGTCTGCTGCTGCACCAGCAGCAGACTGAAGACGGCGGCCATTTTTCACTGCCTGTTATAGGCCAAGAGCCCATTGTGACACGTGAGAGTTCCGGAGACAATGGCCAAAGGCTCATTGTGACTGCACGTGAAGGTTCCGTGCTCAGATTCTATCTACTGCAGGCAGCGCACCTGATTGGTCCAAAGCATTACAATACTCACACAGGTGTAGATGGACAAGACAAGCATAGTCAAGATCAGCACAGACACCATTTTTCCTTTTTTTTAAATACATATAATACACCACATTTAAAATTCGGTGGTCCACAAGAGGGAGACAATGTTTCACAAAAGAATTCATGCGGTCAGAAAAGTGGTATATATGGCAGAGCTACTCATTGGATACTTCAATTTAAACAGTACTGACAGCCGGGGCCTAATTTTGTAGATGGCACAGTATATTTGCAACGCTGTAACAAAGGCCTAATACAGGCCTACATCTTAACACACCTGTTGCAACCAGTAAAGACACATTGATTGATTGCATATTGAATGCAATACAATGTTTGACATACATAGGTGAAAGCAAAGCCCCCAACTGGTCCCCAAATAGGGGACGTATCAGATACTACACTTGATCTTGAGCGGCGGCGGCGGCGACGACGACGGATGCGAAAGGCAGAGGAGAGATAACCAGAAATGGTTTGCCACTTCTGCCGCACCAAGGCCTAAAACCGACACCCATTGTGGAGAGAGAGCAAAAATTGCCAAGGGGAAGGCCTTTCTAGAAGCTCTGGAGGCCTTCTCAATGACAGCTCTACTGTGTATGTGTGTGTGTTCAAGCTGTGCACAACGCGTTTTGAATCTGCATATCTCCACCTATTTTAACACACCCTCCATCCCCCTTTTGCTCTAAAGTGTGCAGTAACTGAGTGGGAAATTCAAAAAACAGACAGGCGAGCAGTTGTCTTCCCGACTCTCCTGAAGCTGGGCACAGACCCCCCCCTGCCATGTGGTCTGCTGCTGCACCAGCAGCAGACTGAAGACGGCGGCCATTTTTCACTGCCTGTTATAGGCCAAGAGCCCATTGTGACACGTGAGAGTTCCGGAGACAATGGCCAAAGGCTCATTGTGACTGCACGTGAAGGTTCCGTGCTCAGATTCTATCTACTGCAGGCAGCGCACCTGATTGGTCCAAAGCATTACAATACTCACACAGGTGTAGATGGACAAGACAAGCATAGTCAAGATCAGCACAGACACCATTTTTCCTTTTTTTTAAATACATATAATACACCACATTTAAAATTCGGTGGTCCACAAGAGGGAGACAATGTTTCACAAAAGAATTCATGCCGTCAGAAAAGTGGTATATATGGCAGAGCTACTCATTGGATACTTCAATTTAAACAGTACTGACAGCCGGGGCCTAATTTTGTAGATGGCACAGTATATTTGCAACGCTGTAACAAAGGCCTAATACAGGCCTACATCTTAACACACCTGTTGCAACCAGTAAAGACACATTGATTGATTGCATATTGAATGCAATACAATGTTTGACATACATAGGTGAAAGCAAAGCCCCCAACTGGTCCCCAAATAGGGGACGTATCAGATACTACACTTGATCTTGAGCGGCGGCGGCGGCGGCGGCGGCGACGACGACGGATGCGAAAGGCAGAGGAGAGATAACCAGAAATGGTTTGCCACTTCTGCCGCACCAAGGCCTAAAACCGACACCCATTGTGGAGAGAGAGCAAAAATTGCCAAGGGGAAGGCCTTTCTAGAAGCTCTGGAGGCCTTCTCAATGACAGCTCTACTGTGTATGTGTGTGTGTTCAAGCTGTGCACAACGCGTTTTGAATCTGCATATCTCCACCTATTTTAACACACCCTCCATCCCCCTTTTGCTCTAAAGTGTGCAGTAACTGAGTGGGAAATTCAAAAAACAGACAGGCGAGCAGTTGTCTTCCCGACTCTCCTGAAGCTGGGCACAGACCCCCCCCTGCCATGTGGTCTGCTGCTGCACCAGCAGCAGACTGAAGACGGCGGCCATTTTTCACTGCCTGTTATAGGCCAAGAGCCCATTGTGACACGTGAGAGTTCCGGAGACAATGGCCAAAGGCTCATTGTGACTGCACGTGAAGGTTCCGTGCTCAGATTCTATCTACTGCAGGCAGCGCACCTGATTGGTCCAAAGCATTACAATACTCACACAGGTGTAGATGGACAAGACAAGCATAGTCAAGATCAGCACAGACACCATTTTTCCTTTTTTTTAAATACATATAATACACCACATTTAAAATTCGGTGGTCCACAAGAGGGAGACAATGTTTCACAAAAGAATTCATGCCGTCAGAAAAGTGGTATATATGGCAGAGCTACTCATTGGATACTTCAATTTAAACAGTACTGACAGCCGGGGCCTAATTTTGTAGATGGCACAGTATATTTGCAACGCTGTAACAAAGGCCTAATACAGGCCTACATCTTAACACACCTGTTGCAACCAGTAAAGACACATTGATTGATTGCATATTGAATGCAATACAATGTTTGACATACATAGGTGAAAGCAAAGCCCCCAACTGGTCCCCAAATAGGGGACGTATCAGATACTACACTTGATCTTGAGCGGCGGCGGCGGCGGCGGCGGCGGCGACGACGACGGATGCGAAAGGCAGAGGAGAGATAACCAGAAATGGTTTGCCACTTCTGCCGCACCAAGGCCTAAAACCGACACCCATTGTGGAGAGAGAGCAAAAATTGCCAAGGGGAAGGCCTTTCTAGAATCTCTGGAGGCCTTCTCAATGACAGCTCTACTGTGTATGTGTGTGTGTTCAAGCTGTGCACAACGCGTTTTGAATCTGCATATCTCCACCTATTTTAACACACCCTCCATCCCCCTTTTGCTCTAAAGTGTGCAGTAACTGAGTGGGAAATTCAAAAAACAGACAGGCGAGCAGTTGTCTTCCCGACTCTCCTGAAGCTGGGCACAGACCCCCCCCTGCCATGTGGTCTGCTGCTGCACCAGCAGCAGACTGAAGACGGCGGCCATTTTTCACTGCCTGTTATAGGCCAAGAGCCCATTGTGACACGTGAGAGTTCCGGAGACAATGGCCAAAGGCTCATTGTGACTGCACGTGAAGGTTCCGTGCTCAGATTCTATCTACTGCAGGCAGCGCACCTGATTGGTCCAAAGCATTACAATACTCACACAGGTGTAGATGGACAAGACAAGCATAGTCAAGATCAGCACAGACACCATTTTTCCTTTTTTTTAAATACATATAATACACCACATTTAAAATTCGGTGGTCCACAAGAGGGAGACAATGTTTCACAAAAGAATTTATGCCGTCAGAAAAGTGGTATATATGGCAGAGCTACTCATTGGATACTTCAATTTAAACAGTACTGACAGCCGGGGCCTAATTTTGTAGATGGCACAGTATATTTGCAACGCTGTAACAAAGGCCTAATACAGGCCTACATCTTAACACACCTGTTGCAACCAGTAAAGACACATTGATTGATTGCATATTGAATGCAATACAATGTTTGACATACATAGGTGAAAGCAAAGCCCCCAACTGGTCCCCAAATAGGGGACGTATCAGATACTACACTTGATCTTGAGCGGCGGCGGCGGCGGCGGCGGCGGCGACGACGACGGATGCGAAAGGCAGAGGAGAGATAACCAGAAATGGTTTGCCACTTCTGCCGCACCAAGGCCTAAAACCGACACCCATTGTGGAGAGAGAGCAAAAATTGCCAAGGGGAAGGCCTTTCTAGAAGCTCTGGAGGCCTTCTCAATGACAGCTCTACTGTGTATGTGTGTGTGTTCATGCTGTGCACAACGCGTTTTGAATCTGCATATCTCCACCTATTTTAACACACCCTCCATCCCCCTTTTGCTCTAAAGTGTGCAGTAACTGAGTGGGAAATTCAAAAAACAGACAGGCGAGCAGTTGTCTTCCCGACTCTCCTGAAGCTGGGCACAGACCCCCCCCTGCCATGTGGTCTGCTGCTGCACCAGCAGCAGACTGAAGACGGCGGCCATTTTTCACTGCCTGTTATAGGCCAAGAGCCCATTGTGACACGTGAGAGTTCCGGAGACAATGGCCAAAGGCTCATTGTGACTGCACGTGAAGGTTCCGTGCTCAGATTCTATCTACTGCAGGCAGCGCACCTGATTGGTCCAAAGCATTACAATACTCACACAGGTGTAGATGGACAAGACAAGCATAGTCAAGATCAGCACAGACACCATTTTTCCTTTTTTTTAAATACATATAATACACCACATTTAAAATTCGGTGGTCCACAAGAGGGAGACAATGTTTCACAAAAGAATTCATGCCGTCAGAAAAGTGGTATATATGGCAGAGCTACTCATTGGATACTTCAATTTAAACAGTACTGACAGCCGGGGCCTAATTTTGTAGATGGCACAGTATATTTGCAACGCTGTAACAAAGGCCTAATACAGGCCTACATCTTAACACACCTGTTGCAACCAGTAAAGACACATTGATTGATTGCATATTGAATGCAATACAATGTTTGACATACATAGGTGAAAGCAAAGCCCCCAACTGGTCCCCAAATAGGGGACGTATCAGATACTACACTTGATCTTGAGCGGCGGCGGCGGCGACGACGACGGATGCGAAAGGCAGAGGAGAGATAACCAGAAATGGTTTGCCACTTCTGCCGCACCAAGGCCTAAAACCGACACCCATTGTGGAGAGAGAGCAAAAATTGCCAAGGGGAAGGCCTTTCTAGAAGCTCTGGAGGCCTTCTCAATGACAGCTCTACTGTGTATGTGTGTGTGTTCAAGCTGTGCACAACGCGTTTTGAATCTGCATATCTCCACCTATTTTAACACACCCTCCATCCCCCTTTTGCTCTAAAGTGTGCAGTAACTGAGTGGGAAATTCAAAAAACAGACAGGCGAGCAGTTGTCTTCCCGACTCTCCTGAAGCTGGGCACAGACCCCCCCCTGCCATGTGGTCTGCTGCTGCACCAGCAGCAGACTGAAGACGGCGGCCATTTTTCACTGCCTGTTATAGGCCAAGAGCCCATTGTGACACGTGAGAGTTCCGGAGACAATGGCCAAAGGCTCATTGTGACTGCACGTGAAGGTTCCGTGCTCAGATTCTATCTACTGCAGGCAGCGCACCTGATTGGTCCAAAGCATTACAATACTCACACAGGTGTAGATGGACAAGACAAGCATAGTCAAGATCAGCACAGACACCATTTTTCCTTTTTTTTAAATACATATAATACACCACATTTAAAATTCGGTGGTCCACAAGAGGGAGACAATGTTTCACAAAAGAATTCATGCCGTCAGAAAAGTGGTATATATGGCAGAGCTACTCATTGGATACTTCAATTTAAACAGTACTGACAGCCGGGGCCTAATTTTGTAGATGGCACAGTATATTTGCAACGCTGTAACAAAGGCCTAATACAGGCCTACATCTTAACACACCTGTTGCAACCAGTAAAGACACATTGATTGATTGCATATTGAATGCAATACAATGTTTGACATACATAGGTGAAAGCAAAGCCCCCAACTGGTCCCCAAATAGGGGACGTATCAGATACTACACTTGATCTTGAGCGGCGGCGGCGGCGACGACGACGGATGCGAAAGGCAGAGGAGAGATAACCAGAAATGGTTTGCCACTTCTGCCGCACCAAGGCCTAAAACCGACACCCATTGTGGAGAGAGAGCAAAAATTGCCAAGGGGAAGGCCTTTCTAGAATCTCTGGAGGCCTTCTCAATGACAGCTCTACTGTGTATGTGTGTGTGTTCAAGCTGTGCACAACGCGTTTTGAATCTGCATATCTCCACCTATTTTAACACACCCTCCATCCCCCTTTTGCTCTAAAGTGTGCAGTAACTGAGTGGGAAATTCAAAAAACAGACAGGCGAGCAGTTGTCTTCCCGACTCTCCTGAAGCTGGGCACAGACCCCCCCCTGCCATGTGGTCTGCTGCTGCACCAGCAGCAGACTGAAGACGGCGGCCATTTTTCACTGCCTGTTATAGGCCAAGAGCCCATTGTGACACGTGAGAGTTCCGGAGACAATGGCCAAAGGCTCATTGTGACTGCACGTGAAGGTTCCGTGCTCAGATTCTATCTACTGCAGGCAGCGCACCTGATTGGTCCAAAGCATTACAATACTCACACAGGTGTAGATGGACAAGACAAGCATAGTCAAGATCAGCACAGACACCATTTTTCCTTTTTTTTAAATACATATAATACACCACATTTAAAATTCGGTGGTCCACAAGAGGGAGACAATGTTTCACAAAAGAATTCATGCCGTCAGAAAAGTGGTATATATGGCAGAGCTACTCATTGGATACTTCAATTTAAACAGTACTGACAGCCGGGGCCTAATTTTGTAGATGGCACAGTATATTTGCAACGCTGTAACAAAGGCCTAATACAGGCCTACATCTTAACACACCTGTTGCAACCAGTAAAGACACATTGATTGATTGCATATTGAATGCAATACAATGTTTGACATACATAGGTGAAAGCAAAGCCCCCAACTGGTCCCCAAATAGGGGACGTATCAGATACTACACTTGATCTTGAGCGGCGGCGGCGGCGGCGGCGGCGGCGGCGACGACGACGGATGCGAAAGGCAGAGGAGAGATAACCAGAAATGGTTTGCCACTTCTGCCGCACCAAGGCCTAAAACCGACACCCATTGTGGAGAGAGAGCAAAAATTGCCAAGGGGAAGGCCTTTCTAGAATCTCTGGAGGCCTTCTCAATGACAGCTCTACTGTGTATGTGTGTGTGTTCAAGCTGTGCACAACGCGTTTTGAATCTGCATATCTCCACCTATTTTAACACACCCTCCATCCCCCTTTTGCTCTAAAGTGTGCAGTAACTGAGTGGGAAATTCAAAAAACAGACAGGCGAGCAGTTGTCTTCCCGACTCTCCTGAAGCTGGGCACAGACCCCCCCCTGCCATGTGGTCTGCTGCTGCACCAGCAGCAGACTGAAGACGGCGGCCATTTTTCACTGCCTGTTATAGGCCAAGAGCCCATTGTGACACGTGAGAGTTCCGGAGACAATGGCCAAAGGCTCATTGTGACTGCACGTGAAGGTTCCGTGCTCAGATTCTATCTACTGCAGGCAGCGCACCTGATTGGTCCAAAGCATTACAATACTCACACAGGTGTAGATGGACAAGACAAGCATAGTCAAGATCAGCACAGACACCATTTTTCCTTTTTTTTAAATACATATAATACACCACATTTAAAATTCGGTGGTCCACAAGAGGGAGACAATGTTTCACAAAAGAATTTATGCCGTCAGAAAAGTGGTATATATGGCAGAGCTACTCATTGGATACTTCAATTTAAACAGTACTGACAGCCGGGGCCTAATTTTGTAGATGGCACAGTATATTTGCAACGCTGTAACAAAGGCCTAATACAGGCCTACATCTTAACACACCTGTTGCAACCAGTAAAGACACATTGATTGATTGCATATTGAATGCAATACAATGTTTGACATACATAGGTGAAAGCAAAGCCCCCAACTGGTCCCCAAATAGGGGACGTATCAGATACTACACTTGATCTTGAGCGGCGGCGGCGGCGGCGGCGGCGGCGACGACGACGGATGCGAAAGGCAGAGGAGAGATAACCAGAAATGGTTTGCCACTTCTGCCGCACCAAGGCCTAAAACCGACACCCATTGTGGAGAGAGAGCAAAAATTGCCAAGGGGAAGGCCTTTCTAGAAGCTCTGGAGGCCTTCTCAATGACAGCTCTACTGTGTATGTGTGTGTGTTCATGCTGTGCACAACGCGTTTTGAATCTGCATATCTCCACCTATTTTAACACACCCTCCATCCCCCTTTTGCTCTAAAGTGTGCAGTAACTGAGTGGGAAATTCAAAAAACAGACAGGCGAGCAGTTGTCTTCCCGACTCTCCTGAAGCTGGGCACAGACCCCCCCCTGCCATGTGGTCTGCTGCTGCACCAGCAGCAGACTGAAGACGGCGGCCATTTTTCACTGCCTGTTATAGGCCAAGAGCCCATTGTGACACGTGAGAGTTCCGGAGACAATGGCCAAAGGCTCATTGTGACTGCACGTGAAGGTTCCGTGCTCAGATTCTATCTACTGCAGGCAGCGCACCTGATTGGTCCAAAGCATTACAATACTCACACAGGTGTAGATGGACAAGACAAGCATAGTCAAGATCAGCACAGACACCATTTTTCCTTTTTTTTAAATACATATAATACACCACATTTAAAATTCGGTGGTCCACAAGAGGGAGACAATGTTTCACAAAAGAATTCATGCGGTCAGAAAAGTGGTATATATGGCAGAGCTACTCATTGGATACTTCAATTTAAACAGTACTGACAGCCGGGGCCTAATTTTGTAGATGGCACAGTATATTTGCAACGCTGTAACAAAGGCCTAATACAGGCCTACATCTTAACACACCTGTTGCAACCAGTAAAGACACATTGATTGATTGCATATTGAATGCAATACAATGTTTGACATACATAGGTGAAAGCAAAGCCCCCAACTGGTCCCCAAATAGGGGACGTATCAGATACTACACTTGATCTTGAGCGGCGGCGGCGGCGACGACGACGGATGCGAAAGGCAGAGGAGAGATAACCAGAAATGGTTTGCCACTTCTGCCGCACCAAGGCCTAAAACCGACACCCATTGTGGAGAGAGAGCAAAAATTGCCAAGGGGAAGGCCTTTCTAGAAGCTCTGGAGGCCTTCTCAATGACAGCTCTACTGTGTATGTGTGTGTGTTCAAGCTGTGCACAACGCGTTTTGAATCTGCATATCTCCACCTATTTTAACACACCCTCCATCCCCCTTTTGCTCTAAAGTGTGCAGTAACTGAGTGGGAAATTCAAAAAACAGACAGGCGAGCAGTTGTCTTCCCGACTCTCCTGAAGCTGGGCACAGACCCCCCCCTGCCATGTGGTCTGCTGCTGCACCAGCAGCAGACTGAAGACGGCGGCCATTTTTCACTGCCTGTTATAGGCCAAGAGCCCATTGTGACACGTGAGAGTTCCGGAGACAATGGCCAAAGGCTCATTGTGACTGCACGTGAAGGTTCCGTGCTCAGATTCTATCTACTGCAGGCAGCGCACCTGATTGGTCCAAAGCATTACAATACTCACACAGGTGTAGATGGACAAGACAAGCATAGTCAAGATCAGCACAGACACCATTTTTCCTTTTTTTTAAATACATATAATACACCACATTTAAAATTCGGTGGTCCACAAGAGGGAGACAATGTTTCACAAAAGAATTCATGCCGTCAGAAAAGTGGTATATATGGCAGAGCTACTCATTGGATACTTCAATTTAAACAGTACTGACAGCCGGGGCCTAATTTTGTAGATGGCACAGTATATTTGCAACGCTGTAACAAAGGCCTAATACAGGCCTACATCTTAACACACCTGTTGCAACCAGTAAAGACACATTGATTGATTGCATATTGAATGCAATACAATGTTTGACATACATAGGTGAAAGCAAAGCCCCCAACTGGTCCCCAAATAGGGGACGTATCAGATACTACACTTGATCTTGAGCGGCGGCGGCGGCGGCGGCGGCGACGACGACGGATGCGAAAGGCAGAGGAGAGATAACCAGAAATGGTTTGCCACTTCTGCCGCACCAAGGCCTAAAACCGACACCCATTGTGGAGAGAGAGCAAAAATTGCCAAGGGGAAGGCCTTTCTAGAAGCTCTGGAGGCCTTCTCAATGACAGCTCTACTGTGTATGTGTGTGTGTTCAAGCTGTGCACAACGCGTTTTGAATCTGCATATCTCCACCTATTTTAACACACCCTCCATCCCCCTTTTGCTCTAAAGTGTGCAGTAACTGAGTGGGAAATTCAAAAAACAGACAGGCGAGCAGTTGTCTTCCCGACTCTCCTGAAGCTGGGCACAGACCCCCCCCTGCCATGTGGTCTGCTGCTGCACCAGCAGCAGACTGAAGACGGCGGCCATTTTTCACTGCCTGTTATAGGCCAAGAGCCCATTGTGACACGTGAGAGTTCCGGAGACAATGGCCAAAGGCTCATTGTGACTGCACGTGAAGGTTCCGTGCTCAGATTCTATCTACTGCAGGCAGCGCACCTGATTGGTCCAAAGCATTACAATACTCACACAGGTGTAGATGGACAAGACAAGCATAGTCAAGATCAGCACAGACACCATTTTTCCTTTTTTTTAAATACATATAATACACCACATTTAAAATTCGGTGGTCCACAAGAGGGAGACAATGTTTCACAAAAGAATTCATGCCGTCAGAAAAGTGGTATATATGGCAGAGCTACTCATTGGATACTTCAATTTAAACAGTACTGACAGCCGGGGCCTAATTTTGTAGATGGCACAGTATATTTGCAACGCTGTAACAAAGGCCTAATACAGGCCTACATCTTAACACACCTGTTGCAACCAGTAAAGACACATTGATTGATTGCATATTGAATGCAATACAATGTTTGACATACATAGGTGAAAGCAAAGCCCCCAACTGGTCCCCAAATAGGGGACGTATCAGATACTACACTTGATCTTGAGCGGCGGCGGCGGCGGCGGCGGCGGCGACGACGACGGATGCGAAAGGCAGAGGAGAGATAACCAGAAATGGTTTGCCACTTCTGCCGCACCAAGGCCTAAAACCGACACCCATTGTGGAGAGAGAGCAAAAATTGCCAAGGGGAAGGCCTTTCTAGAATCTCTGGAGGCCTTCTCAATGACAGCTCTACTGTGTATGTGTGTGTGTTCAAGCTGTGCACAACGCGTTTTGAATCTGCATATCTCCACCTATTTTAACACACCCTCCATCCCCCTTTTGCTCTAAAGTGTGCAGTAACTGAGTGGGAAATTCAAAAAACAGACAGGCGAGCAGTTGTCTTCCCGACTCTCCTGAAGCTGGGCACAGACCCCCCCCTGCCATGTGGTCTGCTGCTGCACCAGCAGCAGACTGAAGACGGCGGCCATTTTTCACTGCCTGTTATAGGCCAAGAGCCCATTGTGACACGTGAGAGTTCCGGAGACAATGGCCAAAGGCTCATTGTGACTGCACGTGAAGGTTCCGTGCTCAGATTCTATCTACTGCAGGCAGCGCACCTGATTGGTCCAAAGCATTACAATACTCACACAGGTGTAGATGGACAAGACAAGCATAGTCAAGATCAGCACAGACACCATTTTTCCTTTTTTTTAAATACATATAATACACCACATTTAAAATTCGGTGGTCCACAAGAGGGAGACAATGTTTCACAAAAGAATTTATGCCGTCAGAAAAGTGGTATATATGGCAGAGCTACTCATTGGATACTTCAATTTAAACAGTACTGACAGCCGGGGCCTAATTTTGTAGATGGCACAGTATATTTGCAACGCTGTAACAAAGGCCTAATACAGGCCTACATCTTAACACACCTGTTGCAACCAGTAAAGACACATTGATTGATTGCATATTGAATGCAATACAATGTTTGACATACATAGGTGAAAGCAAAGCCCCCAACTGGTCCCCAAATAGGGGACGTATCAGATACTACACTTGATCTTGAGCGGCGGCGGCGGCGGCGGCGGCGGCGACGACGACGGATGCGAAAGGCAGAGGAGAGATAACCAGAAATGGTTTGCCACTTCTGCCGCACCAAGGCCTAAAACCGACACCCATTGTGGAGAGAGAGCAAAAATTGCCAAGGGGAAGGCCTTTCTAGAAGCTCTGGAGGCCTTCTCAATGACAGCTCTACTGTGTATGTGTGTGTGTTCATGCTGTGCACAACGCGTTTTGAATCTGCATATCTCCACCTATTTTAACACACCCTCCATCCCCCTTTTGCTCTAAAGTGTGCAGTAACTGAGTGGGAAATTCAAAAAACAGACAGGCGAGCAGTTGTCTTCCCGACTCTCCTGAAGCTGGGCACAGACCCCCCCCTGCCATGTGGTCTGCTGCTGCACCAGCAGCAGACTGAAGACGGCGGCCATTTTTCACTGCCTGTTATAGGCCAAGAGCCCATTGTGACACGTGAGAGTTCCGGAGACAATGGCCAAAGGCTCATTGTGACTGCACGTGAAGGTTCCGTGCTCAGATTCTATCTACTGCAGGCAGCGCACCTGATTGGTCCAAAGCATTACAATACTCACACAGGTGTAGATGGACAAGACAAGCATAGTCAAGATCAGCACAGACACCATTTTTCCTTTTTTTTAAATACATATAATACACCACATTTAAAATTCGGTGGTCCACAAGAGGGAGACAATGTTTCACAAAAGAATTCATGCCGTCAGAAAAGTGGTATATATGGCAGAGCTACTCATTGGATACTTCAATTTAAACAGTACTGACAGCCGGGGCCTAATTTTGTAGATGGCACAGTATATTTGCAACGCTGTAACAAAGGCCTAATACAGGCCTACATCTTAACACACCTGTTGCAACCAGTAAAGACACATTGATTGATTGCATATTGAATGCAATACAATGTTTGACATACATAGGTGAAAGCAAAGCCCCCAACTGGTCCCCAAATAGGGGACGTATCAGATACTACACTTGATCTTGAGCGGCGGCGGCGGCGGCGGCGGCGACGACGACGGATGCGAAAGGCAGAGGAGAGATAACCAGAAATGGTTTGCCACTTCTGCCGCACCAAGGCCTAAAACCGACACCCATTGTGGAGAGAGAGCAAAAATTGCCAAGGGGAAGGCCTTTCTAGAAGCTCTGGAGGCCTTCTCAATGACAGCTCTACTGTGTATGTGTGTGTGTTCAAGCTGTGCACAACGCGTTTTGAATCTGCATATCTCCACCTATTTTAACACACCCTCCATCCCCCTTTTGCTCTAAAGTGTGCAGTAACTGAGTGGGAAATTCAAAAAACAGACAGGCGAGCAGTTGTCTTCCCGACTCTCCTGAAGCTGGGCACAGACCCCCCCCTGCCATGTGGTCTGCTGCTGCACCAGCAGCAGACTGAAGACGGCGGCCATTTTTCACTGCCTGTTATAGGCCAAGAGCCCATTGTGACACGTGAGAGTTCCGGAGACAATGGCCAAAGGCTCATTGTGACTGCACGTGAAGGTTCCGTGCTCAGATTCTATCTACTGCAGGCAGCGCACCTGATTGGTCCAAAGCATTACAATACTCACACAGGTGTAGATGGACAAGACAAGCATAGTCAAGATCAGCACAGACACCATTTTTCCTTTTTTTTAAATACATATAATACACCACATTTAAAATTCGGTGGTCCACAAGAGGGAGACAATGTTTCACAAAAGAATTCATGCCGTCAGAAAAGTGGTATATATGGCAGAGCTACTCATTGGATACTTCAATTTAAACAGTACTGACAGCCGGGGCCTAATTTTGTAGATGGCACAGTATATTTGCAACGCTGTAACAAAGGCCTAATACAGGCCTACATCTTAACACACCTGTTGCAACCAGTAAAGACACATTGATTGATTGCATATTGAATGCAATACAATGTTTGACATACATAGGTGAAAGCAAAGCCCCCAACTGGTCCCCAAATAGGGGACGTATCAGATACTACACTTGATCTTGAGCGGCGGCGGCGGCGGCGGCGGCGGCGACGACGACGGATGCGAAAGGCAGAGGAGAGATAACCAGAAATGGTTTGCCACTTCTGCCGCACCAAGGCCTAAAACCGACACCCATTGTGGAGAGAGAGCAAAAATTGCCAAGGGGAAGGCCTTTCTAGAATCTCTGGAGGCCTTCTCAATGACAGCTCTACTGTGTATGTGTGTGTGTTCAAGCTGTGCACAACGCGTTTTGAATCTGCATATCTCCACCTATTTTAACACACCCTCCATCCCCCTTTTGCTCTAAAGTGTGCAGTAACTGAGTGGGAAATTCAAAAAACAGACAGGCGAGCAGTTGTCTTCCCGACTCTCCTGAAGCTGGGCACAGACCCCCCCCTGCCATGTGGTCTGCTGCTGCACCAGCAGCAGACTGAAGACGGCGGCCATTTTTCACTGCCTGTTATAGGCCAAGAGCCCATTGTGACACGTGAGAGTTCCGGAGACAATGGCCAAAGGCTCATTGTGACTGCACGTGAAGGTTCCGTGCTCAGATTCTATCTACTGCAGGCAGCGCACCTGATTGGTCCAAAGCATTACAATACTCACACAGGTGTAGATGGACAAGACAAGCATAGTCAAGATCAGCACAGACACCATTTTTCCTTTTTTTTAAATACATATAATACACCACATTTAAAATTCGGTGGTCCACAAGAGGGAGACAATGTTTCACAAAAGAATTTATGCCGTCAGAAAAGTGGTATATATGGCAGAGCTACTCATTGGATACTTCAATTTAAACAGTACTGACAGCCGGGGCCTAATTTTGTAGATGGCACAGTATATTTGCAACGCTGTAACAAAGGCCTAATACAGGCCTACATCTTAACACACCTGTTGCAACCAGTAAAGACACATTGATTGATTGCATATTGAATGCAATACAATGTTTGACATACATAGGTGAAAGCAAAGCCCCCAACTGGTCCCCAAATAGGGGACGTATCAGATACTACACTTGATCTTGAGCGGCGGCGGCGGCGGCGGCGGCGGCGACGACGACGGATGCGAAAGGCAGAGGAGAGATAACCAGAAATGGTTTGCCACTTCTGCCGCACCAAGGCCTAAAACCGACACCCATTGTGGAGAGAGAGCAAAAATTGCCAAGGGGAAGGCCTTTCTAGAAGCTCTGGAGGCCTTCTCAATGACAGCTCTACTGTGTATGTGTGTGTGTTCATGCTGTGCACAACGCGTTTTGAATCTGCATATCTCCACCTATTTTAACACACCCTCCATCCCCCTTTTGCTCTAAAGTGTGCAGTAACTGAGTGGGAAATTCAAAAAACAGACAGGCGAGCAGTTGTCTTCCCGACTCTCCTGAAGCTGGGCACAGACCCCCCCCTGCCATGTGGTCTGCTGCTGCACCAGCAGCAGACTGAAGACGGCGGCCATTTTTCACTGCCTGTTATAGGCCAAGAGCCCATTGTGACACGTGAGAGTTCCGGAGACAATGGCCAAAGGCTCATTGTGACTGCACGTGAAGGTTCCGTGCTCAGATTCTATCTACTGCAGGCAGCGCACCTGATTGGTCCAAAGCATTACAATACTCACACAGGTGTAGATGGACAAGACAAGCATAGTCAAGATCAGCACAGACACCATTTTTCCTTTTTTTTAAATACATATAATACACCACATTTAAAATTCGGTGGTCCACAAGAGGGAGACAATGTTTCACAAAAGAATTCATGCCGTCAGAAAAGTGGTATATATGGCAGAGCTACTCATTGGATACTTCAATTTAAACAGTACTGACAGCCGGGGCCTAATTTTGTAGATGGCACAGTATATTTGCAACGCTGTAACAAAGGCCTAATACAGGCCTACATCTTAACACACCTGTTGCAACCAGTAAAGACACATTGATTGATTGCATATTGAATGCAATACAATGTTTGACATACATAGGTGAAAGCAAAGCCCCCAACTGGTCCCCAAATAGGGGACGTATCAGATACTACACTTGATCTTGAGCGGCGGCGGCGGCGACGACGACGGATGCGAAAGGCAGAGGAGAGATAACCAGAAATGGTTTGCCACTTCTGCCGCACCAAGGCCTAAAACCGACACCCATTGTGGAGAGAGAGCAAAAATTGCCAAGGGGAAGGCCTTTCTAGAAGCTCTGGAGGCCTTCTCAATGACAGCTCTACTGTGTATGTGTGTGTGTTCAAGCTGTGCACAACGCGTTTTGAATCTGCATATCTCCACCTATTTTAACACACCCTCCATCCCCCTTTTGCTCTAAAGTGTGCAGTAACTGAGTGGGAAATTCAAAAAACAGACAGGCGAGCAGTTGTCTTCCCGACTCTCCTGAAGCTGGGCACAGACCCCCCCCTGCCATGTGGTCTGCTGCTGCACCAGCAGCAGACTGAAGACGGCGGCCATTTTTCACTGCCTGTTATAGGCCAAGAGCCCATTGTGACACGTGAGAGTTCCGGAGACAATGGCCAAAGGCTCATTGTGACTGCACGTGAAGGTTCCGTGCTCAGATTCTATCTACTGCAGGCAGCGCACCTGATTGGTCCAAAGCATTACAATACTCACACAGGTGTAGATGGACAAGACAAGCATAGTCAAGATCAGCACAGACACCATTTTTCCTTTTTTTTAAATACATATAATACACCACATTTAAAATTCGGTGGTCCACAAGAGGGAGACAATGTTTCACAAAAGAATTCATGCCGTCAGAAAAGTGGTATATATGGCAGAGCTACTCATTGGATACTTCAATTTAAACAGTACTGACAGCCGGGGCCTAATTTTGTAGATGGCACAGTATATTTGCAACGCTGTAACAAAGGCCTAATACAGGCCTACATCTTAACACACCTGTTGCAACCAGTAAAGACACATTGATTGATTGCATATTGAATGCAATACAATGTTTGACATACATAGGTGAAAGCAAAGCCCCCAACTGGTCCCCAAATAGGGGACGTATCAGATACTACACTTGATCTTGAGCGGCGGCGGCGGCGACGACGACGGATGCGAAAGGCAGAGGAGAGATAACCAGAAATGGTTTGCCACTTCTGCCGCACCAAGGCCTAAAACCGACACCCATTGTGGAGAGAGAGCAAAAATTGCCAAGGGGAAGGCCTTTCTAGAATCTCTGGAGGCCTTCTCAATGACAGCTCTACTGTGTATGTGTGTGTGTTCAAGCTGTGCACAACGCGTTTTGAATCTGCATATCTCCACCTATTTTAACACACCCTCCATCCCCCTTTTGCTCTAAAGTGTGCAGTAACTGAGTGGGAAATTCAAAAAACAGACAGGCGAGCAGTTGTCTTCCCGACTCTCCTGAAGCTGGGCACAGACCCCCCCCTGCCATGTGGTCTGCTGCTGCACCAGCAGCAGACTGAAGACGGCGGCCATTTTTCACTGCCTGTTATAGGCCAAGAGCCCATTGTGACACGTGAGAGTTCCGGAGACAATGGCCAAAGGCTCATTGTGACTGCACGTGAAGGTTCCGTGCTCAGATTCTATCTACTGCAGGCAGCGCACCTGATTGGTCCAAAGCATTACAATACTCACACAGGTGTAGATGGACAAGACAAGCATAGTCAAGATCAGCACAGACACCATTTTTCCTTTTTTTTAAATACATATAATACACCACATTTAAAATTCGGTGGTCCACAAGAGGGAGACAATGTTTCACAAAAGAATTCATGCCGTCAGAAAAGTGGTATATATGGCAGAGCTACTCATTGGATACTTCAATTTAAACAGTACTGACAGCCGGGGCCTAATTTTGTAGATGGCACAGTATATTTGCAACGCTGTAACAAAGGCCTAATACAGGCCTACATCTTAACACACCTGTTGCAACCAGTAAAGACACATTGATTGATTGCATATTGAATGCAATACAATGTTTGACATACATAGGTGAAAGCAAAGCCCCCAACTGGTCCCCAAATAGGGGACGTATCAGATACTACACTTGATCTTGAGCGGCGGCGGCGGCGGCGGCGGCGGCGACGACGACGGATGCGAAAGGCAGAGGAGAGATAACCAGAAATGGTTTGCCACTTCTGCCGCACCAAGGCCTAAAACCGACACCCATTGTGGAGAGAGAGCAAAAATTGCCAAGGGGAAGGCCTTTCTAGAAGCTCTGGAGGCCTTCTCAATGACAGCTCTACTGTGTATGTGTGTGTGTTCATGCTGTGCACAACGCGTTTTGAATCTGCATATCTCCACCTATTTTAACACACCCTCCATCCCCCTTTTGCTCTAAAGTGTGCAGTAACTGAGTGGGAAATTCAAAAAACAGACAGGCGAGCAGTTGTCTTCCCGACTCTCCTGAAGCTGGGCACAGACCCCCCCCTGCCATGTGGTCTGCTGCTGCACCAGCAGCAGACTGAAGACGGCGGCCATTTTTCACTGCCTGTTATAGGCCAAGAGCCCATTGTGACACGTGAGAGTTCCGGAGACAATGGCCAAAGGCTCATTGTGACTGCACGTGAAGGTTCCGTGCTCAGATTCTATCTACTGCAGGCAGCGCACCTGATTGGTCCAAAGCATTACAATACTCACACAGGTGTAGATGGACAAGACAAGCATAGTCAAGATCAGCACAGACACCATTTTTCCTTTTTTTTAAATACATATAATACACCACATTTAAAATTCGGTGGTCCACAAGAGGGAGACAATGTTTCACAAAAGAATTCATGCCGTCAGAAAAGTGGTATATATGGCAGAGCTACTCATTGGATACTTCAATTTAAACAGTACTGACAGCCGGGGCCTAATTTTGTAGATGGCACAGTATATTTGCAACGCTGTAACAAAGGCCTAATACAGGCCTACATCTTAACACACCTGTTGCAACCAGTAAAGACACATTGATTGATTGCATATTGAATGCAATACAATGTTTGACATACATAGGTGAAAGCAAAGCCCCCAACTGGTCCCCAAATAGGGGACGTATCAGATACTACACTTGATCTTGAGCGGCGGCGGCGGCGACGACGACGGATGCGAAAGGCAGAGGAGAGATAACCAGAAATGGTTTGCCACTTCTGCCGCACCAAGGCCTAAAACCGACACCCATTGTGGAGAGAGAGCAAAAATTGCCAAGGGGAAGGCCTTTCTAGAAGCTCTGGAGGCCTTCTCAATGACAGCTCTACTGTGTATGTGTGTGTGTTCAAGCTGTGCACAACGCGTTTTGAATCTGCATATCTCCACCTATTTTAACACACCCTCCATCCCCCTTTTGCTCTAAAGTGTGCAGTAACTGAGTGGGAAATTCAAAAAACAGACAGGCGAGCAGTTGTCTTCCCGACTCTCCTGAAGCTGGGCACAGACCCCCCCCTGCCATGTGGTCTGCTGCTGCACCAGCAGCAGACTGAAGACGGCGGCCATTTTTCACTGCCTGTTATAGGCCAAGAGCCCATTGTGACACGTGAGAGTTCCGGAGACAATGGCCAAAGGCTCATTGTGACTGCACGTGAAGGTTCCGTGCTCAGATTCTATCTACTGCAGGCAGCGCACCTGATTGGTCCAAAGCATTACAATACTCACACAGGTGTAGATGGACAAGACAAGCATAGTCAAGATCAGCACAGACACCATTTTTCCTTTTTTTTAAATACATATAATACACCACATTTAAAATTCGGTGGTCCACAAGAGGGAGACAATGTTTCACAAAAGAATTCATGCCGTCAGAAAAGTGGTATATATGGCAGAGCTACTCATTGGATACTTCAATTTAAACAGTACTGACAGCCGGGGCCTAATTTTGTAGATGGCACAGTATATTTGCAACGCTGTAACAAAGGCCTAATACAGGCCTACATCTTAACACACCTGTTGCAACCAGTAAAGACACATTGATTGATTGCATATTGAATGCAATACAATGTTTGACATACATAGGTGAAAGCAAAGCCCCCAACTGGTCCCCAAATAGGGGACGTATCAGATACTACACTTGATCTTGAGCGGCGGCGGCGGCGACGACGACGGATGCGAAAGGCAGAGGAGAGATAACCAGAAATGGTTTGCCACTTCTGCCGCACCAAGGCCTAAAACCGACACCCATTGTGGAGAGAGAGCAAAAATTGCCAAGGGGAAGGCCTTTCTAGAATCTCTGGAGGCCTTCTCAATGACAGCTCTACTGTGTATGTGTGTGTGTTCAAGCTGTGCACAACGCGTTTTGAATCTGCATATCTCCACCTATTTTAACACACCCTCCATCCCCCTTTTGCTCTAAAGTGTGCAGTAACTGAGTGGGAAATTCAAAAAACAGACAGGCGAGCAGTTGTCTTCCCGACTCTCCTGAAGCTGGGCACAGACCCCCCCCTGCCATGTGGTCTGCTGCTGCACCAGCAGCAGACTGAAGACGGCGGCCATTTTTCACTGCCTGTTATAGGCCAAGAGCCCATTGTGACACGTGAGAGTTCCGGAGACAATGGCCAAAGGCTCATTGTGACTGCACGTGAAGGTTCCGTGCTCAGATTCTATCTACTGCAGGCAGCGCACCTGATTGGTCCAAAGCATTACAATACTCACACAGGTGTAGATGGACAAGACAAGCATAGTCAAGATCAGCACAGACACCATTTTTCCTTTTTTTTAAATACATATAATACACCACATTTAAAATTCGGTGGTCCACAAGAGGGAGACAATGTTTCACAAAAGAATTCATGCCGTCAGAAAAGTGGTATATATGGCAGAGCTACTCATTGGATACTTCAATTTAAACAGTACTGACAGCCGGGGCCTAATTTTGTAGATGGCACAGTATATTTGCAACGCTGTAACAAAGGCCTAATACAGGCCTACATCTTAACACACCTGTTGCAACCAGTAAAGACACATTGATTGATTGCATATTGAATGCAATACAATGTTTGACATACATAGGTGAAAGCAAAGCCCCCAACTGGTCCCCAAATAGGGGACGTATCAGATACTACACTTGATCTTGAGCGGCGGCGGCGGCGACGACGACGGATGCGAAAGGCAGAGGAGAGATAACCAGAAATGGTTTGCCACTTCTGCCGCACCAAGGCCTAAAACCGACACCCATTGTGGAGAGAGAGCAAAAATTGCCAAGGGGAAGGCCTTTCTAGAAGCTCTGGAGGCCTTCTCAATGACAGCTCTACTGTGTATGTGTGTGTGTTCAAGCTGTGCACAACGCGTTTTGAATCTGCATATCTCCACCTATTTTAACACACCCTCCATCCCCCTTTTGCTCTAAAGTGTGCAGTAACTGAGTGGGAAATTCAAAAAACAGACAGGCGAGCAGTTGTCTTCCCGACTCTCCTGAAGCTGGGCACAGACCCCCCCCTGCCATGTGGTCTGCTGCTGCACCAGCAGCAGACTGAAGACGGCGGCCATTTTTCACTGCCTGTTATAGGCCAAGAGCCCATTGTGACACGTGAGAGTTCCGGAGACAATGGCCAAAGGCTCATTGTGACTGCACGTGAAGGTTCCGTGCTCAGATTCTATCTACTGCAGGCAGCGCACCTGATTGGTCCAAAGCATTACAATACTCACACAGGTGTAGATGGACAAGACAAGCATAGTCAAGATCAGCACAGACACCATTTTTCCTTTTTTTTAAATACATATAATACACCACATTTAAAATTCGGTGGTCCACAAGAGGGAGACAATGTTTCACAAAAGAATTCATGCCGTCAGAAAAGTGGTATATATGGCAGAGCTACTCATTGGATACTTCAATTTAAACAGTACTGACAGCCGGGGCCTAATTTTGTAGATGGCACAGTATATTTGCAACGCTGTAACAAAGGCCTAATACAGGCCTACATCTTAACACACCTGTTGCAACCAGTAAAGACACATTGATTGATTGCATATTGAATGCAATACAATGTTTGACATACATAGGTGAAAGCAAAGCCCCCAACTGGTCCCCAAATAGGGGACGTATCAGATACTACACTTGATCTTGAGCGGCGGCGGCGGCGACGACGACGGATGCGAAAGGCAGAGGAGAGATAACCAGAAATGGTTTGCCACTTCTGCCGCACCAAGGCCTAAAACCGACACCCATTGTGGAGAGAGAGCAAAAATTGCCAAGGGGAAGGCCTTTCTAGAATCTCTGGAGGCCTTCTCAATGACAGCTCTACTGTGTATGTGTGTGTGTTCAAGCTGTGCACAACGCGTTTTGAATCTGCATATCTCCACCTATTTTAACACACCCTCCATCCCCCTTTTGCTCTAAAGTGTGCAGTAACTGAGTGGGAAATTCAAAAAACAGACAGGCGAGCAGTTGTCTTCCCGACTCTCCTGAAGCTGGGCACAGACCCCCCCCTGCCATGTGGTCTGCTGCTGCACCAGCAGCAGACTGAAGACGGCGGCCATTTTTCACTGCCTGTTATAGGCCAAGAGCCCATTGTGACACGTGAGAGTTCCGGAGACAATGGCCAAAGGCTCATTGTGACTGCACGTGAAGGTTCCGTGCTCAGATTCTATCTACTGCAGGCAGCGCACCTGATTGGTCCAAAGCATTACAATACTCACACAGGTGTAGATGGACAAGACAAGCATAGTCAAGATCAGCACAGACACCATTTTTCCTTTTTTTTAAATACATATAATACACCACATTTAAAATTCGGTGGTCCACAAGAGGGAGACAATGTTTCACAAAAGAATTCATGCCGTCAGAAAAGTGGTATATATGGCAGAGCTACTCATTGGATACTTCAATTTAAACAGTACTGACAGCCGGGGCCTAATTTTGTAGATGGCACAGTATATTTGCAACGCTGTAACAAAGGCCTAATACAGGCCTACATCTTAACACACCTGTTGCAACCAGTAAAGACACATTGATTGATTGCATATTGAATGCAATACAATGTTTGACATACATAGGTGAAAGCAAAGCCCCCAACTGGTCCCCAAATAGGGGACGTATCAGATACTACACTTGATCTTGAGCGGCGGCGGCGGCGGCGGCGGCGGCGACGACGACGGATGCGAAAGGCAGAGGAGAGATAACCAGAAATGGTTTGCCACTTCTGCCGCACCAAGGCCTAAAACCGACACCCATTGTGGAGAGAGAGCAAAAATTGCCAAGGGGAAGGCCTTTCTAGAAGCTCTGGAGGCCTTCTCAATGACAGCTCTACTGTGTATGTGTGTGTGTTCATGCTGTGCACAACGCGTTTTGAATCTGCATATCTCCACCTATTTTAACACACCCTCCATCCCCCTTTTGCTCTAAAGTGTGCAGTAACTGAGTGGGAAATTCAAAAAACAGACAGGCGAGCAGTTGTCTTCCCGACTCTCCTGAAGCTGGGCACAGACCCCCCCCTGCCATGTGGTCTGCTGCTGCACCAGCAGCAGACTGAAGACGGCGGCCATTTTTCACTGCCTGTTATAGGCCAAGAGCCCATTGTGACACGTGAGAGTTCCGGAGACAATGGCCAAAGGCTCATTGTGACTGCACGTGAAGGTTCCGTGCTCAGATTCTATCTACTGCAGGCAGCGCACCTGATTGGTCCAAAGCATTACAATACTCACACAGGTGTAGATGGACAAGACAAGCATAGTCAAGATCAGCACAGACACCATTTTTCCTTTTTTTTAAATACATATAATACACCACATTTAAAATTCGGTGGTCCACAAGAGGGAGACAATGTTTCACAAAAGAATTCATGCCGTCAGAAAAGTGGTATATATGGCAGAGCTACTCATTGGATACTTCAATTTAAACAGTACTGACAGCCGGGGCCTAATTTTGTAGATGGCACAGTATATTTGCAACGCTGTAACAAAGGCCTAATACAGGCCTACATCTTAACACACCTGTTGCAACCAGTAAAGACACATTGATTGATTGCATATTGAATGCAATACAATGTTTGACATACATAGGTGAAAGCAAAGCCCCCAACTGGTCCCCAAATAGGGGACGTATCAGATACTACACTTGATCTTGAGCGGCGGCGGCGGCGACGACGACGGATGCGAAAGGCAGAGGAGAGATAACCAGAAATGGTTTGCCACTTCTGCCGCACCAAGGCCTAAAACCGACACCCATTGTGGAGAGAGAGCAAAAATTGCCAAGGGGAAGGCCTTTCTAGAAGCTCTGGAGGCCTTCTCAATGACAGCTCTACTGTGTATGTGTGTGTGTTCAAGCTGTGCACAACGCGTTTTGAATCTGCATATCTCCACCTATTTTAACACACCCTCCATCCCCCTTTTGCTCTAAAGTGTGCAGTAACTGAGTGGGAAATTCAAAAAACAGACAGGCGAGCAGTTGTCTTCCCGACTCTCCTGAAGCTGGGCACAGACCCCCCCCTGCCATGTGGTCTGCTGCTGCACCAGCAGCAGACTGAAGACGGCGGCCATTTTTCACTGCCTGTTATAGGCCAAGAGCCCATTGTGACACGTGAGAGTTCCGGAGACAATGGCCAAAGGCTCATTGTGACTGCACGTGAAGGTTCCGTGCTCAGATTCTATCTACTGCAGGCAGCGCACCTGATTGGTCCAAAGCATTACAATACTCACACAGGTGTAGATGGACAAGACAAGCATAGTCAAGATCAGCACAGACACCATTTTTCCTTTTTTTTAAATACATATAATACACCACATTTAAAATTCGGTGGTCCACAAGAGGGAGACAATGTTTCACAAAAGAATTCATGCCGTCAGAAAAGTGGTATATATGGCAGAGCTACTCATTGGATACTTCAATTTAAACAGTACTGACAGCCGGGGCCTAATTTTGTAGATGGCACAGTATATTTGCAACGCTGTAACAAAGGCCTAATACAGGCCTACATCTTAACACACCTGTTGCAACCAGTAAAGACACATTGATTGATTGCATATTGAATGCAATACAATGTTTGACATACATAGGTGAAAGCAAAGCCCCCAACTGGTCCCCAAATAGGGGACGTATCAGATACTACACTTGATCTTGAGCGGCGGCGGCGGCGGCGGCGGCGGCGACGACGACGGATGCGAAAGGCAGAG
Organism: Ranitomeya variabilis; assembly: GCF_051348905.1. Classification (NCBI taxonomy): domain Eukaryota; kingdom Metazoa; phylum Chordata; class Amphibia; order Anura; family Dendrobatidae; genus Ranitomeya; species Ranitomeya variabilis. Next base: position 66,216 of record NW_027508151.1, on the reverse strand, counting down.
GAGAGATAACCAGAAATGGTTTGCCACTTCTGCCGCACCAAGGCCTAAAACCGACACCCATTGTGGAGAGAGAGCAAAAATTGCCAAGGGGAAGGCCTTTCTAGAAGCTCTGGAGGCCTTCTCAATGACAGCTCTACTGTGTATGTGTGTGTGTTCAAGCTGTGCACAACGCGTTTTGAATCTGCATATCTCCACCTATTTTAACACACCCTCCATCCCCCTTTTGCTCTAAAGTGTGCAGTAACTGAGTGGGAAATTCAAAAAACAGACAGGCGAGCAGTTGTCTTCCCGACTCTCCTGAAGCTGGGCACAGACCCCCCCCTGCCATGTGGTCTGCTGCTGCACCAGCAGCAGACTGAAGACGGCGGCCATTTTTCACTGCCTGTTATAGGCCAAGAGCCCATTGTGACACGTGAGAGTTCCGGAGACAATGGCCAAAGGCTCATTGTGACTGCACGTGAAGGTTCCGTGCTCAGATTCTATCTACTGCAGGCAGCGCACCTGATTGGTCCAAAGCATTACAATACTCACACAGGTGTAGATGGACAAGACAAGCATAGTCAAGATCAGCACAGACACCATTTTTCCTTTTTTTTAAATACATATAATACACCACATTTAAAATTCGGTGGTCCACAAGAGGGAGACAATGTTTCACAAAAGAATTCATGCCGTCAGAAAAGTGGTATATATGGCAGAGCTACTCATTGGATACTTCAATTTAAACAGTACTGACAGCCGGGGCCTAATTTTGTAGATGGCACAGTATATTTGCAACGCTGTAACAAAGGCCTAATACAGGCCTACATCTTAACACACCTGTTGCAACCAGTAAAGACACATTGATTGATTGCATATTGAATGCAATACAATGTTTGACATACATAGGTGAAAGCAAAGCCCCCAACTGGTCCCCAAATAGGGGACGTATCAGATACTACACTTGATCTTGAGCGGCGGCGGCGGCGGCGGCGGCGGCGACGACGACGGATGCGAAAGGCAGAGGAGAGATAACCAGAAATGGTTTGCCACTTCTGCCGCACCAAGGCCTAAAACCGACACCCATTGTGGAGAGAGAGCAAAAATTGCCAAGGGGAAGGCCTTTCTAGAAGCTCTGGAGGCCTTCTCAATGACAGCTCTACTGTGTATGTGTGTGTGTTCAAGCTGTGCACAACGCGTTTTGAATCTGCATATCTCCACCTATTTTAACACACCCTCCATCCCCCTTTTGCTCTAAAGTGTGCAGTAACTGAGTGGGAAATTCAAAAAACAGACAGGCGAGCAGTTGTCTTCCCGACTCTCCTGAAGCTGGGCACAGACCCCCCCCTGCCATGTGGTCTGCTGCTGCACCAGCAGCAGACTGAAGACGGCGGCCATTTTTCACTGCCTGTTATAGGCCAAGAGCCCATTGTGACACGTGAGAGTTCCGGAGACAATGGCCAAAGGCTCATTGTGACTGCACGTGAAGGTTCCGTGCTCAGATTCTATCTACTGCAGGCAGCGCACCTGATTGGTCCAAAGCATTACAATACTCACACAGGTGTAGATGGACAAGACAAGCATAGTCAAGATCAGCACAGACACCATTTTTCCTTTTTTTTAAATACATATAATACACCACATTTAAAATTCGGTGGTCCACAAGAGGGAGACAATGTTTCACAAAAGAATTCATGCCGTCAGAAAAGTGGTATATATGGCAGAGCTACTCATTGGATACTTCAATTTAAACAGTACTGACAGCCGGGGCCTAATTTTGTAGATGGCACAGTATATTTGCAACGCTGTAACAAAGGCCTAATACAGGCCTACATCTTAACACACCTGTTGCAACCAGTAAAGACACATTGATTGATTGCATATTGAATGCAATACAATGTTTGACATACATAGGTGAAAGCAAAGCCCCCAACTGGTCCCCAAATAGGGGACGTATCAGATACTACACTTGATCTTGAGCGGCGGCGGCGGCGGCGGCGGCGGCGACGACGACGGATGCGAAAGGCAGAGGAGAGATAACCAGAAATGGTTTGCCACTTCTGCCGCACCAAGGCCTAAAACCGACACCCATTGTGGAGAGAGAGCAAAAATTGCCAAGGGGAAGGCCTTTCTAGAAGCTCTGGAGGCCTTCTCAATGACAGCTCTACTGTGTATGTGTGTGTGTTCATGCTGTGCACAACGCGTTTTGAATCTGCATATCTCCACCTATTTTAACACACCCTCCATCCCCCTTTTGCTCTAAAGTGTGCAGTAACTGAGTGGGAAATTCAAAAAACAGACAGGCGAGCAGTTGTCTTCCCGACTCTCCTGAAGCTGGGCACAGACCCCCCCCTGCCATGTGGTCTGCTGCTGCACCAGCAGCAGACTGAAGACGGCGGCCATTTTTCACTGCCTGTTATAGGCCAAGAGCCCATTGTGACACGTGAGAGTTCCGGAGACAATGGCCAAAGGCTCATTGTGACTGCACGTGAAGGTTCCGTGCTCAGATTCTATCTACTGCAGGCAGCGCACCTGATTGGTCCAAAGCATTACAATACTCACACAGGTGTAGATGGACAAGACAAGCATAGTCAAGATCAGCACAGACACCATTTTTCCTTTTTTTTAAATACATATAATACACCACATTTAAAATTCGGTGGTCCACAAGAGGGAGACAATGTTTCACAAAAGAATTCATGCCGTCAGAAAAGTGGTATATATGGCAGAGCTACTCATTGGATACTTCAATTTAAACAGTACTGACAGCCGGGGCCTAATTTTGTAGATGGCACAGTATATTTGCAACGCTGTAACAAAGGCCTAATACAGGCCTACATCTTAACACACCTGTTGCAACCAGTAAAGACACATTGATTGATTGCATATTGAATGCAATACAATGTTTGACATACATAGGTGAAAGCAAAGCCCCCAACTGGTCCCCAAATAGGGGACGTATCAGATACTACACTTGATCTTGAGCGGCGGCGGCGGCGACGACGACGGATGCGAAAGGCAGAGGAGAGATAACCAGAAATGGTTTGCCACTTCTGCCGCACCAAGGCCTAAAACCGACACCCATTGTGGAGAGAGAGCAAAAATTGCCAAGGGGAAGGCCTTTCTAGAAGCTCTGGAGGCCTTCTCAATGACAGCTCTACTGTGTATGTGTGTGTGTTCAAGCTGTGCACAACGCGTTTTGAATCTGCATATCTCCACCTATTTTAACACACCCTCCATCCCCCTTTTGCTCTAAAGTGTGCAGTAACTGAGTGGGAAATTCAAAAAACAGACAGGCGAGCAGTTGTCTTCCCGACTCTCCTGAAGCTGGGCACAGACCCCCCCCTGCCATGTGGTCTGCTGCTGCACCAGCAGCAGACTGAAGACGGCGGCCATTTTTCACTGCCTGTTATAGGCCAAGAGCCCATTGTGACACGTGAGAGTTCCGGAGACAATGGCCAAAGGCTCATTGTGACTGCACGTGAAGGTTCCGTGCTCAGATTCTATCTACTGCAGGCAGCGCACCTGATTGGTCCAAAGCATTACAATACTCACACAGGTGTAGATGGACAAGACAAGCATAGTCAAGATCAGCACAGACACCATTTTTCCTTTTTTTTAAATACATATAATACACCACATTTAAAATTCGGTGGTCCACAAGAGGGAGACAATGTTTCACAAAAGAATTCATGCCGTCAGAAAAGTGGTATATATGGCAGAGCTACTCATTGGATACTTCAATTTAAACAGTACTGACAGCCGGGGCCTAATTTTGTAGATGGCACAGTATATTTGCAACGCTGTAACAAAGGCCTAATACAGGCCTACATCTTAACACACCTGTTGCAACCAGTAAAGACACATTGATTGATTGCATATTGAATGCAATACAATGTTTGACATACATAGGTGAAAGCAAAGCCCCCAACTGGTCCCCAAATAGGGGACGTATCAGATACTACACTTGATCTTGAGCGGCGGCGGCGGCGACGACGACGGATGCGAAAGGCAGAGGAGAGATAACCAGAAATGGTTTGCCACTTCTGCCGCACCAAGGCCTAAAACCGACACCCATTGTGGAGAGAGAGCAAAAATTGCCAAGGGGAAGGCCTTTCTAGAATCTCTGGAGGCCTTCTCAATGACAGCTCTACTGTGTATGTGTGTGTGTTCAAGCTGTGCACAACGCGTTTTGAATCTGCATATCTCCACCTATTTTAACACACCCTCCATCCCCCTTTTGCTCTAAAGTGTGCAGTAACTGAGTGGGAAATTCAAAAAACAGACAGGCGAGCAGTTGTCTTCCCGACTCTCCTGAAGCTGGGCACAGACCCCCCCCTGCCATGTGGTCTGCTGCTGCACCAGCAGCAGACTGAAGACGGCGGCCATTTTTCACTGCCTGTTATAGGCCAAGAGCCCATTGTGACACGTGAGAGTTCCGGAGACAATGGCCAAAGGCTCATTGTGACTGCACGTGAAGGTTCCGTGCTCAGATTCTATCTACTGCAGGCAGCGCACCTGATTGGTCCAAAGCATTACAATACTCACACAGGTGTAGATGGACAAGACAAGCATAGTCAAGATCAGCACAGACACCATTTTTCCTTTTTTTTAAATACATATAATACACCACATTTAAAATTCGGTGGTCCACAAGAGGGAGACAATGTTTCACAAAAGAATTCATGCCGTCAGAAAAGTGGTATATATGGCAGAGCTACTCATTGGATACTTCAATTTAAACAGTACTGACAGCCGGGGCCTAATTTTGTAGATGGCACAGTATATTTGCAACGCTGTAACAAAGGCCTAATACAGGCCTACATCTTAACACACCTGTTGCAACCAGTAAAGACACATTGATTGATTGCATATTGAATGCAATACAATGTTTGACATACATAGGTGAAAGCAAAGCCCCCAACTGGTCCCCAAATAGGGGACGTATCAGATACTACACTTGATCTTGAGCGGCGGCGGCGGCGGCGGCGGCGGCGACGACGACGGATGCGAAAGGCAGAGGAGAGATAACCAGAAATGGTTTGCCACTTCTGCCGCACCAAGGCCTAAAACCGACACCCATTGTGGAGAGAGAGCAAAAATTGCCAAGGGGAAGGCCTTTCTAGAAGCTCTGGAGGCCTTCTCAATGACAGCTCTACTGTGTATGTGTGTGTGTTCATGCTGTGCACAACGCGTTTTGAATCTGCATATCTCCACCTATTTTAACACACCCTCCATCCCCCTTTTGCTCTAAAGTGTGCAGTAACTGAGTGGGAAATTCAAAAAACAGACAGGCGAGCAGTTGTCTTCCCGACTCTCCTGAAGCTGGGCACAGACCCCCCCCTGCCATGTGGTCTGCTGCTGCACCAGCAGCAGACTGAAGACGGCGGCCATTTTTCACTGCCTGTTATAGGCCAAGAGCCCATTGTGACACGTGAGAGTTCCGGAGACAATGGCCAAAGGCTCATTGTGACTGCACGTGAAGGTTCCGTGCTCAGATTCTATCTACTGCAGGCAGCGCACCTGATTGGTCCAAAGCATTACAATACTCACACAGGTGTAGATGGACAAGACAAGCATAGTCAAGATCAGCACAGACACCATTTTTCCTTTTTTTTAAATACATATAATACACCACATTTAAAATTCGGTGGTCCACAAGAGGGAGACAATGTTTCACAAAAGAATTCATGCGGTCAGAAAAGTGGTATATATGGCAGAGCTACTCATTGGATACTTCAATTTAAACAGTACTGACAGCCGGGGCCTAATTTTGTAGATGGCACAGTATATTTGCAACGCTGTAACAAAGGCCTAATACAGGCCTACATCTTAACACACCTGTTGCAACCAGTAAAGACACATTGATTGATTGCATATTGAATGCAATACAATGTTTGACATACATAGGTGAAAGCAAAGCCCCCAACTGGTCCCCAAATAGGGGACGTATCAGATACTACACTTGATCTTGAGCGGCGGCGGCGGCGACGACGACGGATGCGAAAGGCAGAGGAGAGATAACCAGAAATGGTTTGCCACTTCTGCCGCACCAAGGCCTAAAACCGACACCCATTGTGGAGAGAGAGCAAAAATTGCCAAGGGGAAGGCCTTTCTAGAAGCTCTGGAGGCCTTCTCAATGACAGCTCTACTGTGTATGTGTGTGTGTTCAAGCTGTGCACAACGCGTTTTGAATCTGCATATCTCCACCTATTTTAACACACCCTCCATCCCCCTTTTGCTCTAAAGTGTGCAGTAACTGAGTGGGAAATTCAAAAAACAGACAGGCGAGCAGTTGTCTTCCCGACTCTCCTGAAGCTGGGCACAGACCCCCCCCTGCCATGTGGTCTGCTGCTGCACCAGCAGCAGACTGAAGACGGCGGCCATTTTTCACTGCCTGTTATAGGCCAAGAGCCCATTGTGACACGTGAGAGTTCCGGAGACAATGGCCAAAGGCTCATTGTGACTGCACGTGAAGGTTCCGTGCTCAGATTCTATCTACTGCAGGCAGCGCACCTGATTGGTCCAAAGCATTACAATACTCACACAGGTGTAGATGGACAAGACAAGCATAGTCAAGATCAGCACAGACACCATTTTTCCTTTTTTTTAAATACATATAATACACCACATTTAAAATTCGGTGGTCCACAAGAGGGAGACAATGTTTCACAAAAGAATTCATGCCGTCAGAAAAGTGGTATATATGGCAGAGCTACTCATTGGATACTTCAATTTAAACAGTACTGACAGCCGGGGCCTAATTTTGTAGATGGCACAGTATATTTGCAACGCTGTAACAAAGGCCTAATACAGGCCTACATCTTAACACACCTGTTGCAACCAGTAAAGACACATTGATTGATTGCATATTGAATGCAATACAATGTTTGACATACATAGGTGAAAGCAAAGCCCCCAACTGGTCCCCAAATAGGGGACGTATCAGATACTACACTTGATCTTGAGCGGCGGCGGCGGCGACGACGACGGATGCGAAAGGCAGAGGAGAGATAACCAGAAATGGTTTGCCACTTCTGCCGCACCAAGGCCTAAAACCGACACCCATTGTGGAGAGAGAGCAAAAATTGCCAAGGGGAAGGCCTTTCTAGAAGCTCTGGAGGCCTTCTCAATGACAGCTCTACTGTGTATGTGTGTGTGTTCAAGCTGTGCACAACGCGTTTTGAATCTGCATATCTCCACCTATTTTAACACACCCTCCATCCCCCTTTTGCTCTAAAGTGTGCAGTAACTGAGTGGGAAATTCAAAAAACAGACAGGCGAGCAGTTGTCTTCCCGACTCTCCTGAAGCTGGGCACAGACCCCCCCCTGCCATGTGGTCTGCTGCTGCACCAGCAGCAGACTGAAGACGGCGGCCATTTTTCACTGCCTGTTATAGGCCAAGAGCCCATTGTGACACGTGAGAGTTCCGGAGACAATGGCCAAAGGCTCATTGTGACTGCACGTGAAGGTTCCGTGCTCAGATTCTATCTACTGCAGGCAGCGCACCTGATTGGTCCAAAGCATTACAATACTCACACAGGTGTAGATGGACAAGACAAGCATAGTCAAGATCAGCACAGACACCATTTTTCCTTTTTTTTAAATACATATAATACACCACATTTAAAATTCGGTGGTCCACAAGAGGGAGACAATGTTTCACAAAAGAATTCATGCCGTCAGAAAAGTGGTATATATGGCAGAGCTACTCATTGGATACTTCAATTTAAACAGTACTGACAGCCGGGGCCTAATTTTGTAGATGGCACAGTATATTTGCAACGCTGTAACAAAGGCCTAATACAGGCCTACATCTTAACACACCTGTTGCAACCAGTAAAGACACATTGATTGATTGCATATTGAATGCAATACAATGTTTGACATACATAGGTGAAAGCAAAGCCCCCAACTGGTCCCCAAATAGGGGACGTATCAGATACTACACTTGATCTTGAGCGGCGGCGGCGGCGGCGGCGGCGGCGACGACGACGGATGCGAAAGGCAGAGGAGAGATAACCAGAAATGGTTTGCCACTTCTGCCGCACCAAGGCCTAAAACCGACACCCATTGTGGAGAGAGAGCAAAAATTGCCAAGGGGAAGGCCTTTCTAGAATCTCTGGAGGCCTTCTCAATGACAGCTCTACTGTGTATGTGTGTGTGTTCAAGCTGTGCACAACGCGTTTTGAATCTGCATATCTCCACCTATTTTAACACACCCTCCATCCCCCTTTTGCTCTAAAGTGTGCAGTAACTGAGTGGGAAATTCAAAAAACAGACAGGCGAGCAGTTGTCTTCCCGACTCTCCTGAAGCTGGGCACAGACCCCCCCCTGCCATGTGGTCTGCTGCTGCACCAGCAGCAGACTGAAGACGGCGGCCATTTTTCACTGCCTGTTATAGGCCAAGAGCCCATTGTGACACGTGAGAGTTCCGGAGACAATGGCCAAAGGCTCATTGTGACTGCACGTGAAGGTTCCGTGCTCAGATTCTATCTACTGCAGGCAGCGCACCTGATTGGTCCAAAGCATTACAATACTCACACAGGTGTAGATGGACAAGACAAGCATAGTCAAGATCAGCACAGACACCATTTTTCCTTTTTTTTAAATACATATAATACACCACATTTAAAATTCGGTGGTCCACAAGAGGGAGACAATGTTTCACAAAAGAATTCATGCCGTCAGAAAAGTGGTATATATGGCAGAGCTACTCATTGGATACTTCAATTTAAACAGTACTGACAGCCGGGGCCTAATTTTGTAGATGGCACAGTATATTTGCAACGCTGTAACAAAGGCCTAATACAGGCCTACATCTTAACACACCTGTTGCAACCAGTAAAGACACATTGATTGATTGCATATTGAATGCAATACAATGTTTGACATACATAGGTGAAAGCAAAGCCCCCAACTGGTCCCCAAATAGGGGACGTATCAGATACTACACTTGATCTTGAGCGGCGGCGGCGGCGGCGGCGGCGGCGACGACGACGGATGCGAAAGGCAGAGGAGAGATAACCAGAAATGGTTTGCCACTTCTGCCGCACCAAGGCCTAAAACCGACACCCATTGTGGAGAGAGAGCAAAAATTGCCAAGGGGAAGGCCTTTCTAGAAGCTCTGGAGGCCTTCTCAATGACAGCTCTACTGTGTATGTGTGTGTGTTCATGCTGTGCACAACGCGTTTTGAATCTGCATATCTCCACCTATTTTAACACACCCTCCATCCCCCTTTTGCTCTAAAGTGTGCAGTAACTGAGTGGGAAATTCAAAAAACAGACAGGCGAGCAGTTGTCTTCCCGACTCTCCTGAAGCTGGGCACAGACCCCCCCCTGCCATGTGGTCTGCTGCTGCACCAGCAGCAGACTGAAGACGGCGGCCATTTTTCACTGCCTGTTATAGGCCAAGAGCCCATTGTGACACGTGAGAGTTCCGGAGACAATGGCCAAAGGCTCATTGTGACTGCACGTGAAGGTTCCGTGCTCAGATTCTATCTACTGCAGGCAGCGCACCTGATTGGTCCAAAGCATTACAATACTCACACAGGTGTAGATGGACAAGACAAGCATAGTCAAGATCAGCACAGACACCATTTTTCCTTTTTTTTAAATACATATAATACACCACATTTAAAATTCGGTGGTCCACAAGAGGGAGACAATGTTTCACAAAAGAATTCATGCCGTCAGAAAAGTGGTATATATGGCAGAGCTACTCATTGGATACTTCAATTTAAACAGTACTGACAGCCGGGGCCTAATTTTGTAGATGGCACAGTATATTTGCAACGCTGTAACAAAGGCCTAATACAGGCCTACATCTTAACACACCTGTTGCAACCAGTAAAGACACATTGATTGATTGCATATTGAATGCAATACAATGTTTGACATACATAGGTGAAAGCAAAGCCCCCAACTGGTCCCCAAATAGGGGACGTATCAGATACTACACTTGATCTTGAGCGGCGGCGGCGGCGGCGACGACGACGGATGCGAAAGGCAGAGGAGAGATAACCAGAAATGGTTTGCCACTTCTGCCGCACCAAGGCCTAAAACCGACACCCATTGTGGAGAGAGAGCAAAAATTGCCAAGGGGAAGGCCTTTCTAGAAGCTCTGGAGGCCTTCTCAATGACAGCTCTACTGTGTATGTGTGTGTGTTCAAGCTGTGCACAACGCGTTTTGAATCTGCATATCTCCACCTATTTTAACACACCCTCCATCCCCCTTTTGCTCTAAAGTGTGCAGTAACTGAGTGGGAAATTCAAAAAACAGACAGGCGAGCAGTTGTCTTCCCGACTCTCCTGAAGCTGGGCACAGACCCCCCCCTGCCATGTGGTCTGCTGCTGCACCAGCAGCAGACTGAAGACGGCGGCCATTTTTCACTGCCTGTTATAGGCCAAGAGCCCATTGTGACACGTGAGAGTTCCGGAGACAATGGCCAAAGGCTCATTGTGACTGCACGTGAAGGTTCCGTGCTCAGATTCTATCTACTGCAGGCAGCGCACCTGATTGGTCCAAAGCATTACAATACTCACACAGGTGTAGATGGACAAGACAAGCATAGTCAAGATCAGCACAGACACCATTTTTCCTTTTTTTTAAATACATATAATACACCACATTTAAAATTCGGTGGTCCACAAGAGGGAGACAATGTTTCACAAAAGAATTCATGCCGTCAGAAAAGTGGTATATATGGCAGAGCTACTCATTGGATACTTCAATTTAAACAGTACTGACAGCCGGGGCCTAATTTTGTAGATGGCACAGTATATTTGCAACGCTGTAACAAAGGCCTAATACAGGCCTACATCTTAACACACCTGTTGCAACCAGTAAAGACACATTGATTGATTGCATATTGAATGCAATACAATGTTTGACATACATAGGTGAAAGCAAAGCCCCCAACTGGTCCCCAAATAGGGGACGTATCAGATACTACACTTGATCTTGAGCGGCGGCGGCGGCGGCGGCGACGACGACGGATGCGAAAGGCAGAGGAGAGATAACCAGAAATGGTTTGCCACTTCTGCCGCACCAAGGCCTAAAACCGACACCCATTGTGGAGAGAGAGCAAAAATTGCCAAGGGGAAGGCCTTTCTAGAAGCTCTGGAGGCCTTCTCAATGACAGCTCTACTGTGTATGTGTGTGTGTTCAAGCTGTGCACAACGCGTTTTGAATCTGCATATCTCCACCTATTTTAACACACCCTCCATCCCCCTTTTGCTCTAAAGTGTGCAGTAACTGAGTGGGAAATTCAAAAAACAGACAGGCGAGCAGTTGTCTTCCCGACTCTCCTGAAGCTGGGCACAGACCCCCCCCTGCCATGTGGTCTGCTGCTGCACCAGCAGCAGACTGAAGACGGCGGCCATTTTTCACTGCCTGTTATAGGCCAAGAGCCCATTGTGACACGTGAGAGTTCCGGAGACAATGGCCAAAGGCTCATTGTGACTGCACGTGAAGGTTCCGTGCTCAGATTCTATCTACTGCAGGCAGCGCACCTGATTGGTCCAAAGCATTACAATACTCACACAGGTGTAGATGGACAAGACAAGCATAGTCAAGATCAGCACAGACACCATTTTTCCTTTTTTTTAAATACATATAATACACCACATTTAAAATTCGGTGGTCCACAAGAGGGAGACAATGTTTCACAAAAGAATTCATGCCGTCAGAAAAGTGGTATATATGGCAGAGCTACTCATTGGATACTTCAATTTAAACAGTACTGACAGCCGGGGCCTAATTTTGTAGATGGCACAGTATATTTGCAACGCTGTAACAAAGGCCTAATACAGGCCTACATCTTAACACACCTGTTGCAACCAGTAAAGACACATTGATTGATTGCATATTGAATGCAATACAATGTTTGACATACATAGGTGAAAGCAAAGCCCCCAACTGGTCCCCAAATAGGGGACGTATCAGATACTACACTTGATCTTGAGCGGCGGCGGCGGCGGCGGCGGCGGCGACGACGACGGATGCGAAAGGCAGAGGAGAGATAACCAGAAATGGTTTGCCACTTCTGCCGCACCAAGGCCTAAAACCGACACCCATTGTGGAGAGAGAGCAAAAATTGCCAAGGGGAAGGCCTTTCTAGAAGCTCTGGAGGCCTTCTCAATGACAGCTCTACTGTGTATGTGTGTGTGTTCAAGCTGTGCACAACGCGTTTTGAATCTGCATATCTCCACCTATTTTAACACACCCTCCATCCCCCTTTTGCTCTAAAGTGTGCAGTAACTGAGTGGGAAATTCAAAAAACAGACAGGCGAGCAGTTGTCTTCCCGACTCTCCTGAAGCTGGGCACAGACCCCCCCCTGCCATGTGGTCTGCTGCTGCACCAGCAGCAGACTGAAGACGGCGGCCATTTTTCACTGCCTGTTATAGGCCAAGAGCCCATTGTGACACGTGAGAGTTCCGGAGACAATGGCCAAAGGCTCATTGTGACTGCACGTGAAGGTTCCGTGCTCAGATTCTATCTACTGCAGGCAGCGCACCTGATTGGTCCAAAGCATTACAATACTCACACAGGTGTAGATGGACAAGACAAGCATAGTCAAGATCAGCACAGACACCATTTTTCCTTTTTTTTAAATACATATAATACACCACATTTAAAATTCGGTGGTCCACAAGAGGGAGACAATGTTTCACAAAAGAATTCATGCCGTCAGAAAAGTGGTATATATGGCAGAGCTACTCATTGGATACTTCAATTTAAACAGTACTGACAGCCGGGGCCTAATTTTGTAGATGGCACAGTATATTTGCAACGCTGTAACAAAGGCCTAATACAGGCCTACATCTTAACACACCTGTTGCAACCAGTAAAGACACATTGATTGATTGCATATTGAATGCAATACAATGTTTGACATACATAGGTGAAAGCAAAGCCCCCAACTGGTCCCCAAATAGGGGACGTATCAGATACTACACTTGATCTTGAGCGGCGGCGGCGGCGGCGGCGGCGACGACGACGGATGCGAAAGGCAGAGGAGAGATAACCAGAAATGGTTTGCCACTTCTGCCGCACCAAGGCCTAAAACCGACACCCATTGTGGAGAGAGAGCAAAAATTGCCAAGGGGAAGGCCTTTCTAGAAGCTCTGGAGGCCTTCTCAATGACAGCTCTACTGTGTATGTGTGTGTGTTCATGCTGTGCACAACGCGTTTTGAATCTGCATATCTCCACCTATTTTAACACACCCTCCATCCCCCTTTTGCTCTAAAGTGTGCAGTAACTGAGTGGGAAATTCAAAAAACAGACAGGCGAGCAGTTGTCTTCCCGACTCTCCTGAAGCTGGGCACAGACCCCCCCCTGCCATGTGGTCTGCTGCTGCACCAGCAGCAGACTGAAGACGGCGGCCATTTTTCACTGCCTGTTATAGGCCAAGAGCCCATTGTGACACGTGAGAGTTCCGGAGACAATGGCCAAAGGCTCATTGTGACTGCACGTGAAGGTTCCGTGCTCAGATTCTATCTACTGCAGGCAGCGCACCTGATTGGTCCAAAGCATTACAATACTCACACAGGTGTAGATGGACAAGACAAGCATAGTCAAGATCAGCACAGACACCATTTTTCCTTTTTTTTAAATACATATAATACACCACATTTAAAATTCGGTGGTCCACAAGAGGGAGACAATGTTTCACAAAAGAATTCATGCCGTCAGAAAAGTGGTATATATGGCAGAGCTACTCATTGGATACTTCAATTTAAACAGTACTGACAGCCGGGGCCTAATTTTGTAGATGGCACAGTATATTTGCAACGCTGTAACAAAGGCCTAATACAGGCCTACATCTTAACACACCTGTTGCAACCAGTAAAGACACATTGATTGATTGCATATTGAATGCAATACAATGTTTGACATACATAGGTGAAAGCAAAGCCCCCAACTGGTCCCCAAATAGGGGACGTATCAGATACTACACTTGATCTTGAGCGGCGGCGGCGGCGACGACGACGGATGCGAAAGGCAGAGGAGAGATAACCAGAAATGGTTTGCCACTTCTGCCGCACCAAGGCCTAAAACCGACACCCATTGTGGAGAGAGAGCAAAAATTGCCAAGGGGAAGGCCTTTCTAGAAGCTCTGGAGGCCTTCTCAATGACAGCTCTACTGTGTATGTGTGTGTGTTCAAGCTGTGCACAACGCGTTTTGAATCTGCATATCTCCACCTATTTTAACACACCCTCCATCCCCCTTTTGCTCTAAAGTGTGCAGTAACTGAGTGGGAAATTCAAAAAACAGACAGGCGAGCAGTTGTCTTCCCGACTCTCCTGAAGCTGGGCACAGACCCCCCCCTGCCATGTGGTCTGCTGCTGCACCAGCAGCAGACTGAAGACGGCGGCCATTTTTCACTGCCTGTTATAGGCCAAGAGCCCATTGTGACACGTGAGAGTTCCGGAGACAATGGCCAAAGGCTCATTGTGACTGCACGTGAAGGTTCCGTGCTCAGATTCTATCTACTGCAGGCAGCGCACCTGATTGGTCCAAAGCATTACAATACTCACACAGGTGTAGATGGACAAGACAAGCATAGTCAAGATCAGCACAGACACCATTTTTCCTTTTTTTTAAATACATATAATACACCACATTTAAAATTCGGTGGTCCACAAGAGGGAGACAATGTTTCACAAAAGAATTCATGCCGTCAGAAAAGTGGTATATATGGCAGAGCTACTCATTGGATACTTCAATTTAAACAGTACTGACAGCCGGGGCCTAATTTTGTAGATGGCACAGTATATTTGCAACGCTGTAACAAAGGCCTAATACAGGCCTACATCTTAACACACCTGTTGCAACCAGTAAAGACACATTGATTGATTGCATATTGAATGCAATACAATGTTTGACATACATAGGTGAAAGCAAAGCCCCCAACTGGTCCCCAAATAGGGGACGTATCAGATACTACACTTGATCTTGAGCGGCGGCGGCGGCGGCGGCGGCGGCGACGACGACGGATGCGAAAGGCAGAGGAGAGATAACCAGAAATGGTTTGCCACTTCTGCCGCACCAAGGCCTAAAACCGACACCCATTGTGGAGAGAGAGCAAAAATTGCCAAGGGGAAGGCCTTTCTAGAAGCTCTGGAGGCCTTCTCAATGACAGCTCTACTGTGTATGTGTGTGTGTTCAAGCTGTGCACAACGCGTTTTGAATCTGCATATCTCCACCTATTTTAACACACCCTCCATCCCCCTTTTGCTCTAAAGTGTGCAGTAACTGAGTGGGAAATTCAAAAAACAGACAGGCGAGCAGTTGTCTTCCCGACTCTCCTGAAGCTGGGCACAGACCCCCCCCTGCCATGTGGTCTGCTGCTGCACCAGCAGCAGACTGAAGACGGCGGCCATTTTTCACTGCCTGTTATAGGCCAAGAGCCCATTGTGACACGTGAGAGTTCCGGAGACAATGGCCAAAGGCTCATTGTGACTGCACGTGAAGGTTCCGTGCTCAGATTCTATCTACTGCAGGCAGCGCACCTGATTGGTCCAAAGCATTACAATACTCACACAGGTGTAGATGGACAAGACAAGCATAGTCAAGATCAGCACAGACACCATTTTTCCTTTTTTTTAAATACATATAATACACCACATTTAAAATTCGGTGGTCCACAAGAGGGAGACAATGTTTCACAAAAGAATTCATGCCGTCAGAAAAGTGGTATATATGGCAGAGCTACTCATTGGATACTTCAATTTAAACAGTACTGACAGCCGGGGCCTAATTTTGTAGATGGCACAGTATATTTGCAACGCTGTAACAAAGGCCTAATACAGGCCTACATCTTAACACACCTGTTGCAACCAGTAAAGACACATTGATTGATTGCATATTGAATGCAATACAATGTTTGACATACATAGGTGAAAGCAAAGCCCCCAACTGGTCCCCAAATAGGGGACGTATCAGATACTACACTTGATCTTGAGCGGCGGCGGCGGCGGCGGCGGCGGCGACGACGACGGATGCGAAAGGCAGAGGAGAGATAACCAGAAATGGTTTGCCACTTCTGCCGCACCAAGGCCTAAAACCGACACCCATTGTGGAGAGAGAGCAAAAATTGCCAAGGGGAAGGCCTTTCTAGAAGCTCTGGAGGCCTTCTCAATGACAGCTCTACTGTGTATGTGTGTGTGTTCAAGCTGTGCACAACGCGTTTTGAATCTGCATATCTCCACCTATTTTAACACACCCTCCATCCCCCTTTTGCTCTAAAGTGTGCAGTAACTGAGTGGGAAATTCAAAAAACAGACAGGCGAGCAGTTGTCTTCCCGACTCTCCTGAAGCTGGGCACAGACCCCCCCCTGCCATGTGGTCTGCTGCTGCACCAGCAGCAGACTGAAGACGGCGGCCATTTTTCACTGCCTGTTATAGGCCAAGAGCCCATTGTGACACGTGAGAGTTCCGGAGACAATGGCCAAAGGCTCATTGTGACTGCACGTGAAGGTTCCGTGCTCAGATTCTATCTACTGCAGGCAGCGCACCTGATTGGTCCAAAGCATTACAATACTCACACAGGTGTAGATGGACAAGACAAGCATAGTCAAGATCAGCACAGACACCATTTTTCCTTTTTTTTAAATACATATAATACACCACATTTAAAATTCGGTGGTCCACAAGAGGGAGACAATGTTTCACAAAAGAATTCATGCCGTCAGAAAAGTGGTATATATGGCAGAGCTACTCATTGGATACTTCAATTTAAACAGTACTGACAGCCGGGGCCTAATTTTGTAGATGGCACAGTATATTTGCAACGCTGTAACAAAGGCCTAATACAGGCCTACATCTTAACACACCTGTTGCAACCAGTAAAGACACATTGATTGATTGCATATTGAATGCAATACAATGTTTGACATACATAGGTGAAAGCAAAGCCCCCAACTGGTCCCCAAATAGGGGACGTATCAGATACTACACTTGATCTTGAGCGGCGGCGGCGGCGGCGGCGGCGGCGGCGACGACGACGGATGCGAAAGGCAGAGGAGAGATAACCAGAAATGGTTTGCCACTTCTGCCGCACCAAGGCCTAAAACCGACACCCATTGTGGAGAGAGAGCAAAAATTGCCAAGGGGAAGGCCTTTCTAGAAGCTCTGGAGGCCTTCTCAATGACAGCTCTACTGTGTATGTGTGTGTGTTCAAGCTGTGCACAACGCGTTTTGAATCTGCATATCTCCACCTATTTTAACACACCCTCCATCCCCCTTTTGCTCTAAAGTGTGCAGTAACTGAGTGGGAAATTCAAAAAACAGACAGGCGAGCAGTTGTCTTCCCGACTCTCCTGAAGCTGGGCACAGACCCCCCCCTGCCATGTGGTCTGCTGCTGCACCAGCAGCAGACTGAAGACGGCGGCCATTTTTCACTGCCTGTTATAGGCCAAGAGCCCATTGTGACACGTGAGAGTTCCGGAGACAATGGCCAAAGGCTCATTGTGACTGCACGTGAAGGTTCCGTGCTCAGATTCTATCTACTGCAGGCAGCGCACCTGATTGGTCCAAAGCATTACAATACTCACACAGGTGTAGATGGACAAGACAAGCATAGTCAAGATCAGCACAGACACCATTTTTCCTTTTTTTTAAATACATATAATACACCACATTTAAAATTCGGTGGTCCACAAGAGGGAGACAATGTTTCACAAAAGAATTCATGCCGTCAGAAAAGTGGTATATATGGCAGAGCTACTCATTGGATACTTCAATTTAAACAGTACTGACAGCCGGGGCCTAATTTTGTAGATGGCACAGTATATTTGCAACGCTGTAACAAAGGCCTAATACAGGCCTACATCTTAACACACCTGTTGCAACCAGTAAAGACACATTGATTGATTGCATATTGAATGCAATACAATGTTTGACATACATAGGTGAAAGCAAAGCCCCCAACTGGTCCCCAAATAGGGGACGTATCAGATACTACACTTGATCTTGAGCGGCGGCGGCGGCGGCGGCGGCGACGACGACGGATGCGAAAGGCAGAGGAGAGATAACCAGAAATGGTTTGCCACTTCTGCCGCACCAAGGCCTAAAACCGACACCCATTGTGGAGAGAGAGCAAAAATTGCCAAGGGGAAGGCCTTTCTAGAAGCTCTGGAGGCCTTCTCAATGACAGCTCTACTGTGTATGTGTGTGTGTTCATGCTGTGCACAACGCGTTTTGAATCTGCATATCTCCACCTATTTTAACACACCCTCCATCCCCCTTTTGCTCTAAAGTGTGCAGTAACTGAGTGGGAAATTCAAAAAACAGACAGGCGAGCAGTTGTCTTCCCGACTCTCCTGAAGCTGGGCACAGACCCCCCCCTGCCATGTGGTCTGCTGCTGCACCAGCAGCAGACTGAAGACGGCGGCCATTTTTCACTGCCTGTTATAGGCCAAGAGCCCATTGTGACACGTGAGAGTTCCGGAGACAATGGCCAAAGGCTCATTGTGACTGCACGTGAAGGTTCCGTGCTCAGATTCTATCTACTGCAGGCAGCGCACCTGATTGGTCCAAAGCATTACAATACTCACACAGGTGTAGATGGACAAGACAAGCATAGTCAAGATCAGCACAGACACCATTTTTCCTTTTTTTTAAATACATATAATACACCACATTTAAAATTCGGTGGTCCACAAGAGGGAGACAATGTTTCACAAAAGAATTCATGCCGTCAGAAAAGTGGTATATATGGCAGAGCTACTCATTGGATACTTCAATTTAAACAGTACTGACAGCCGGGGCCTAATTTTGTAGATGGCACAGTATATTTGCAACGCTGTAACAAAGGCCTAATACAGGCCTACATCTTAACACACCTGTTGCAACCAGTAAAGACACATTGATTGATTGCATATTGAATGCAATACAATGTTTGACATACATAGGTGAAAGCAAAGCCCCCAACTGGTCCCCAAATAGGGGACGTATCAGATACTACACTTGATCTTGAGCGGCGGCGGCGGCGACGACGACGGATGCGAAAGGCAGAGGAGAGATAACCAGAAATGGTTTGCCACTTCTGCCGCACCAAGGCCTAAAACCGACACCCATTGTGGAGAGAGAGCAAAAATTGCCAAGGGGAAGGCCTTTCTAGAAGCTCTGGAGGCCTTCTCAATGACAGCTCTACTGTGTATGTGTGTGTGTTCAAGCTGTGCACAACGCGTTTTGAATCTGCATATCTCCACCTATTTTAACACACCCTCCATCCCCCTTTTGCTCTAAAGTGTGCAGTAACTGAGTGGGAAATTCAAAAAACAGACAGGCGAGCAGTTGTCTTCCCGACTCTCCTGAAGCTGGGCACAGACCCCCCCCTGCCATGTGGTCTGCTGCTGCACCAGCAGCAGACTGAAGACGGCGGCCATTTTTCACTGCCTGTTATAGGCCAAGAGCCCATTGTGACACGTGAGAGTTCCGGAGACAATGGCCAAAGGCTCATTGTGACTGCACGTGAAGGTTCCGTGCTCAGATTCTATCTACTGCAGGCAGCGCACCTGATTGGTCCAAAGCATTACAATACTCACACAGGTGTAGATGGACAAGACAAGCATAGTCAAGATCAGCACAGACACCATTTTTCCTTTTTTTTAAATACATATAATACACCACATTTAAAATTCGGTGGTCCACAAGAGGGAGACAATGTTTCACAAAAGAATTCATGCCGTCAGAAAAGTGGTATATATGGCAGAGCTACTCATTGGATACTTCAATTTAAACAGTACTGACAGCCGGGGCCTAATTTTGTAGATGGCACAGTATATTTGCAACGCTGTAACAAAGGCCTAATACAGGCCTACATCTTAACACACCTGTTGCAACCAGTAAAGACACATTGATTGATTGCATATTGAATGCAATACAATGTTTGACATACATAGGTGAAAGCAAAGCCCCCAACTGGTCCCCAAATAGGGGACGTATCAGATACTACACTTGATCTTGAGCGGCGGCGGCGGCGACGACGACGGATGCGAAAGGCAGAGGAGAGATAACCAGAAATGGTTTGCCACTTCTGCCGCACCAAGGCCTAAAACCGACACCCATTGTGGAGAGAGAGCAAAAATTGCCAAGGGGAAGGCCTTTCTAGAAGCTCTGGAGGCCTTCTCAATGACAGCTCTACTGTGTATGTGTGTGTGTTCAAGCTGTGCACAACGCGTTTTGAATCTGCATATCTCCACCTATTTTAACACACCCTCCATCCCCCTTTTGCTCTAAAGTGTGCAGTAACTGAGTGGGAAATTCAAAAAACAGACAGGCGAGCAGTTGTCTTCCCGACTCTCCTGAAGCTGGGCACAGACCCCCCCCTGCCATGTGGTCTGCTGCTGCACCAGCAGCAGACTGAAGACGGCGGCCATTTTTCACTGCCTGTTATAGGCCAAGAGCCCATTGTGACACGTGAGAGTTCCGGAGACAATGGCCAAAGGCTCATTGTGACTGCACGTGAAGGTTCCGTGCTCAGATTCTATCTACTGCAGGCAGCGCACCTGATTGGTCCAAAGCATTACAATACTCACACAGGTGTAGATGGACAAGACAAGCATAGTCAAGATCAGCACAGACACCATTTTTCCTTTTTTTTAAATACATATAATACACCACATTTAAAATTCGGTGGTCCACAAGAGGGAGACAATGTTTCACAAAAGAATTCATGCCGTCAGAAAAGTGGTATATATGGCAGAGCTACTCATTGGATACTTCAATTTAAACAGTACTGACAGCCGGGGCCTAATTTTGTAGATGGCACAGTATATTTGCAACGCTGTAACAAAGGCCTAATACAGGCCTACATCTTAACACACCTGTTGCAACCAGTAAAGACACATTGATTGATTGCATATTGAATGCAATACAATGTTTGACATACATAGGTGAAAGCAAAGCCCCCAACTGGTCCCCAAATAGGGGACGTATCAGATACTACACTTGATCTTGAGCGGCGGCGGCGGCGGCGGCGGCGGCGACGACGACGGATGCGAAAGGCAGAGGAGAGATAACCAGAAATGGTTTGCCACTTCTGCCGCACCAAGGCCTAAAACCGACACCCATTGTGGAGAGAGAGCAAAAATTGCCAAGGGGAAGGCCTTTCTAGAAGCTCTGGAGGCCTTCTCAATGACAGCTCTACTGTGTATGTGTGTGTGTTCAAGCTGTGCACAACGCGTTTTGAATCTGCATATCTCCACCTATTTTAACACACCCTCCATCCCCCTTTTGCTCTAAAGTGTGCAGTAACTGAGTGGGAAATTCAAAAAACAGACAGGCGAGCAGTTGTCTTCCCGACTCTCCTGAAGCTGGGCACAGACCCCCCCCTGCCATGTGGTCTGCTGCTGCACCAGCAGCAGACTGAAGACGGCGGCCATTTTTCACTGCCTGTTATAGGCCAAGAGCCCATTGTGACACGTGAGAGTTCCGGAGACAATGGCCAAAGGCTCATTGTGACTGCACGTGAAGGTTCCGTGCTCAGATTCTATCTACTGCAGGCAGCGCACCTGATTGGTCCAAAGCATTACAATACTCACACAGGTGTAGATGGACAAGACAAGCATAGTCAAGATCAGCACAGACACCATTTTTCCTTTTTTTTAAATACATATAATACACCACATTTAAAATTCGGTGGTCCACAAGAGGGAGACAATGTTTCACAAAAGAATTCATGCCGTCAGAAAAGTGGTATATATGGCAGAGCTACTCATTGGATACTTCAATTTAAACAGTACTGACAGCCGGGGCCTAATTTTGTAGATGGCACAGTATATTTGCAACGCTGTAACAAAGGCCTAATACAGGCCTACATCTTAACACACCTGTTGCAACCAGTAAAGACACATTGATTGATTGCATATTGAATGCAATACAATGTTTGACATACATAGGTGAAAGCAAAGCCCCCAACTGGTCCCCAAATAGGGGACGTATCAGATACTACACTTGATCTTGAGCGGCGGCGGCGGCGGCGACGACGACGGATGCGAAAGGCAGAGGAGAGATAACCAGAAATGGTTTGCCACTTCTGCCGCACCAAGGCCTAAAACCGACACCCATTGTGGAGAGAGAGCAAAAATTGCCAAGGGGAAGGCCTTTCTAGAAGCTCTGGAGGCCTTCTCAATGACAGCTCTACTGTGTATGTGTGTGTGTTCATGCTGTGCACAACGCGTTTTGAATCTGCATATCTCCACCTATTTTAACACACCCTCCATCCCCCTTTTGCTCTAAAGTGTGCAGTAACTGAGTGGGAAATTCAAAAAACAGACAGGCGAGCAGTTGTCTTCCCGACTCTCCTGAAGCTGGGCACAGACCCCCCCCTGCCATGTGGTCTGCTGCTGCACCAGCAGCAGACTGAAGACGGCGGCCATTTTTCACTGCCTGTTATAGGCCAAGAGCCCATTGTGACACGTGAGAGTTCCGGAGACAATGGCCAAAGGCTCATTGTGACTGCACGTGAAGGTTCCGTGCTCAGATTCTATCTACTGCAGGCAGCGCACCTGATTGGTCCAAAGCATTACAATACTCACACAGGTGTAGATGGACAAGACAAGCATAGTCAAGATCAGCACAGACACCATTTTTCCTTTTTTTTAAATACATATAATACACCACATTTAAAATTCGGTGGTCCACAAGAGGGAGACAATGTTTCACAAAAGAATTCATGCCGTCAGAAAAGTGGTATATATGGCAGAGCTACTCATTGGATACTTCAATTTAAACAGTACTGACAGCCGGGGCCTAATTTTGTAGATGGCACAGTATATTTGCAACGCTGTAACAAAGGCCTAATACAGGCCTACATCTTAACACACCTGTTGCAACCAGTAAAGACACATTGATTGATTGCATATTGAATGCAATACAATGTTTGACATACATAGGTGAAAGCAAAGCCCCCAACTGGTCCCCAAATAGGGGACGTATCAGATACTACACTTGATCTTGAGCGGCGGCGGCGGCGACGACGACGGATGCGAAAGGCAGAGGAGAGATAACCAGAAATGGTTTGCCACTTCTGCCGCACCAAGGCCTAAAACCGACACCCATTGTGGAGAGAGAGCAAAAATTGCCAAGGGGAAGGCCTTTCTAGAAGCTCTGGAGGCCTTCTCAATGACAGCTCTACTGTGTATGTGTGTGTGTTCAAGCTGTGCACAACGCGTTTTGAATCTGCATATCTCCACCTATTTTAACACACCCTCCATCCCCCTTTTGCTCTAAAGTGTGCAGTAACTGAGTGGGAAATTCAAAAAACAGACAGGCGAGCAGTTGTCTTCCCGACTCTCCTGAAGCTGGGCACAGACCCCCCCCTGCCATGTGGTCTGCTGCTGCACCAGCAGCAGACTGAAGACGGCGGCCATTTTTCACTGCCTGTTATAGGCCAAGAGCCCATTGTGACACGTGAGAGTTCCGGAGACAATGGCCAAAGGCTCATTGTGACTGCACGTGAAGGTTCCGTGCTCAGATTCTATCTACTGCAGGCAGCGCACCTGATTGGTCCAAAGCATTACAATACTCACACAGGTGTAGATGGACAAGACAAGCATAGTCAAGATCAGCACAGACACCATTTTTCCTTTTTTTTAAATACATATAATACACCACATTTAAAATTCGGTGGTCCACAAGAGGGAGACAATGTTTCACAAAAGAATTCATGCCGTCAGAAAAGTGGTATATATGGCAGAGCTACTCATTGGATACTTCAATTTAAACAGTACTGACAGCCGGGGCCTAATTTTGTAGATGGCACAGTATATTTGCAACGCTGTAACAAAGGCCTAATACAGGCCTACATCTTAACACACCTGTTGCAACCAGTAAAGACACATTGATTGATTGCATATTGAATGCAATACAATGTTTGACATACATAGGTGAAAGCAAAGCCCCCAACTGGTCCCCAAATAGGGGACGTATCAGATACTACACTTGATCTTGAGCGGCGGCGGCGGCGGCGGCGGCGGCGACGACGACGGATGCGAAAGGCAGAGGAGAGATAACCAGAAATGGTTTGCCACTTCTGCCGCACCAAGGCCTAAAACCGACACCCATTGTGGAGAGAGAGCAAAAATTGCCAAGGGGAAGGCCTTTCTAGAAGCTCTGGAGGCCTTCTCAATGACAGCTCTACTGTGTATGTGTGTGTGTTCAAGCTGTGCACAACGCGTTTTGAATCTGCATATCTCCACCTATTTTAACACACCCTCCATCCCCCTTTTGCTCTAAAGTGTGCAGTAACTGAGTGGGAAATTCAAAAAACAGACAGGCGAGCAGTTGTCTTCCCGACTCTCCTGAAGCTGGGCACAGACCCCCCCCTGCCATGTGGTCTGCTGCTGCACCAGCAGCAGACTGAAGACGGCGGCCATTTTTCACTGCCTGTTATAGGCCAAGAGCCCATTGTGACACGTGAGAGTTCCGGAGACAATGGCCAAAGGCTCATTGTGACTGCACGTGAAGGTTCCGTGCTCAGATTCTATCTACTGCAGGCAGCGCACCTGATTGGTCCAAAGCATTACAATACTCACACAGGTGTAGATGGACAAGACAAGCATAGTCAAGATCAGCACAGACACCATTTTTCCTTTTTTTTAAATACATATAATACACCACATTTAAAATTCGGTGGTCCACAAGAGGGAGACAATGTTTCACAAAAGAATTCATGCCGTCAGAAAAGTGGTATATATGGCAGAGCTACTCATTGGATACTTCAATTTAAACAGTACTGACAGCCGGGGCCTAATTTTGTAGATGGCACAGTATATTTGCAACGCTGTAACAAAGGCCTAATACAGGCCTACATCTTAACACACCTGTTGCAACCAGTAAAGACACATTGATTGATTGCATATTGAATGCAATACAATGTTTGACATACATAGGTGAAAGCAAAGCCCCCAACTGGTCCCCAAATAGGGGACGTATCAGATACTACACTTGATCTTGAGCGGCGGCGGCGGCGGCGGCGGCGACGACGACGGATGCGAAAGGCAGAGGAGAGATAACCAGAAATGGTTTGCCACTTCTGCCGCACCAAGGCCTAAAACCGACACCCATTGTGGAGAGAGAGCAAAAATTGCCAAGGGGAAGGCCTTTCTAGAAGCTCTGGAGGCCTTCTCAATGACAGCTCTACTGTGTATGTGTGTGTGTTCATGCTGTGCACAACGCGTTTTGAATCTGCATATCTCCACCTATTTTAACACACCCTCCATCCCCCTTTTGCTCTAAAGTGTGCAGTAACTGAGTGGGAAATTCAAAAAACAGACAGGCGAGCAGTTGTCTTCCCGACTCTCCTGAAGCTGGGCACAGACCCCCCCCTGCCATGTGGTCTGCTGCTGCACCAGCAGCAGACTGAAGACGGCGGCCATTTTTCACTGCCTGTTATAGGCCAAGAGCCCATTGTGACACGTGAGAGTTCCGGAGACAATGGCCAAAGGCTCATTGTGACTGCACGTGAAGGTTCCGTGCTCAGATTCTATCTACTGCAGGCAGCGCACCTGATTGGTCCAAAGCATTACAATACTCACACAGGTGTAGATGGACAAGACAAGCATAGTCAAGATCAGCACAGACACCATTTTTCCTTTTTTTTAAATACATATAATACACCACATTTAAAATTCGGTGGTCCACAAGAGGGAGACAATGTTTCACAAAAGAATTCATGCCGTCAGAAAAGTGGTATATATGGCAGAGCTACTCATTGGATACTTCAATTTAAACAGTACTGACAGCCGGGGCCTAATTTTGTAGATGGCACAGTATATTTGCAACGCTGTAACAAAGGCCTAATACAGGCCTACATCTTAACACACCTGTTGCAACCAGTAAAGACACATTGATTGATTGCATATTGAATGCAATACAATGTTTGACATACATAGGTGAAAGCAAAGCCCCCAACTGGTCCCCAAATAGGGGACGTATCAGATACTACACTTGATCTTGAGCGGCGGCGGCGGCGACGACGACGGATGCGAAAGGCAGAGGAGAGATAACCAGAAATGGTTTGCCACTTCTGCCGCACCAAGGCCTAAAACCGACACCCATTGTGGAGAGAGAGCAAAAATTGCCAAGGGGAAGGCCTTTCTAGAAGCTCTGGAGGCCTTCTCAATGACAGCTCTACTGTGTATGTGTGTGTGTTCAAGCTGTGCACAACGCGTTTTGAATCTGCATATCTCCACCTATTTTAACACACCCTCCATCCCCCTTTTGCTCTAAAGTGTGCAGTAACTGAGTGGGAAATTCAAAAAACAGACAGGCGAGCAGTTGTCTTCCCGACTCTCCTGAAGCTGGGCACAGACCCCCCCCTGCCATGTGGTCTGCTGCTGCACCAGCAGCAGACTGAAGACGGCGGCCATTTTTCACTGCCTGTTATAGGCCAAGAGCCCATTGTGACACGTGAGAGTTCCGGAGACAATGGCCAAAGGCTCATTGTGACTGCACGTGAAGGTTCCGTGCTCAGATTCTATCTACTGCAGGCAGCGCACCTGATTGGTCCAAAGCATTACAATACTCACACAGGTGTAGATGGACAAGACAAGCATAGTCAAGATCAGCACAGACACCATTTTTCCTTTTTTTTAAATACATATAATACACCACATTTAAAATTCGGTGGTCCACAAGAGGGAGACAATGTTTCACAAAAGAATTCATGCCGTCAGAAAAGTGGTATATATGGCAGAGCTACTCATTGGATACTTCAATTTAAACAGTACTGACAGCCGGGGCCTAATTTTGTAGATGGCACAGTATATTTGCAACGCTGTAACAAAGGCCTAATACAGGCCTACATCTTAACACACCTGTTGCAACCAGTAAAGACACATTGATTGATTGCATATTGAATGCAATACAATGTTTGACATACATAGGTGAAAGCAAAGCCCCCAACTGGTCCCCAAATAGGGGACGTATCAGATACTACACTTGATCTTGAGCGGCGGCGGCGGCGACGACGACGGATGCGAAAGGCAGAGGAGAGATAACCAGAAATGGTTTGCCACTTCTGCCGCACCAAGGCCTAAAACCGACACCCATTGTGGAGAGAGAGCAAAAATTGCCAAGGGGAAGGCCTTTCTAGAAGCTCTGGAGGCCTTCTCAATGACAGCTCTACTGTGTATGTGTGTGTGTTCAAGCTGTGCACAACGCGTTTTGAATCTGCATATCTCCACCTATTTTAACACACCCTCCATCCCCCTTTTGCTCTAAAGTGTGCAGTAACTGAGTGGGAAATTCAAAAAACAGACAGGCGAGCAGTTGTCTTCCCGACTCTCCTGAAGCTGGGCACAGACCCCCCCCTGCCATGTGGTCTGCTGCTGCACCAGCAGCAGACTGAAGACGGCGGCCATTTTTCACTGCCTGTTATAGGCCAAGAGCCCATTGTGACACGTGAGAGTTCCGGAGACAATGGCCAAAGGCTCATTGTGACTGCACGTGAAGGTTCCGTGCTCAGATTCTATCTACTGCAGGCAGCGCACCTGATTGGTCCAAAGCATTACAATACTCACACAGGTGTAGATGGACAAGACAAGCATAGTCAAGATCAGCACAGACACCATTTTTCCTTTTTTTTAAATACATATAATACACCACATTTAAAATTCGGTGGTCCACAAGAGGGAGACAATGTTTCACAAAAGAATTCATGCCGTCAGAAAAGTGGTATATATGGCAGAGCTACTCATTGGATACTTCAATTTAAACAGTACTGACAGCCGGGGCCTAATTTTGTAGATGGCACAGTATATTTGCAACGCTGTAACAAAGGCCTAATACAGGCCTACATCTTAACACACCTGTTGCAACCAGTAAAGACACATTGATTGATTGCATATTGAATGCAATACAATGTTTGACATACATAGGTGAAAGCAAAGCCCCCAACTGGTCCCCAAATAGGGGACGTATCAGATACTACACTTGATCTTGAGCGGCGGCGGCGGCGGCGGCGGCGGCGACGACGACGGATGCGAAAGGCAGAGGAGAGATAACCAGAAATGGTTTGCCACTTCTGCCGCACCAAGGCCTAAAACCGACACCCATTGTGGAGAGAGAGCAAAAATTGCCAAGGGGAAGGCCTTTCTAGAAGCTCTGGAGGCCTTCTCAATGACAGCTCTACTGTGTATGTGTGTGTGTTCAAGCTGTGCACAACGCGTTTTGAATCTGCATATCTCCACCTATTTTAACACACCCTCCATCCCCCTTTTGCTCTAAAGTGTGCAGTAACTGAGTGGGAAATTCAAAAAACAGACAGGCGAGCAGTTGTCTTCCCGACTCTCCTGAAGCTGGGCACAGACCCCCCCCTGCCATGTGGTCTGCTGCTGCACCAGCAGCAGACTGAAGACGGCGGCCATTTTTCACTGCCTGTTATAGGCCAAGAGCCCATTGTGACACGTGAGAGTTCCGGAGACAATGGCCAAAGGCTCATTGTGACTGCACGTGAAGGTTCCGTGCTCAGATTCTATCTACTGCAGGCAGCGCACCTGATTGGTCCAAAGCATTACAATACTCACACAGGTGTAGATGGACAAGACAAGCATAGTCAAGATCAGCACAGACACCATTTTTCCTTTTTTTTAAATACATATAATACACCACATTTAAAATTCGGTGGTCCACAAGAGGGAGACAATGTTTCACAAAAGAATTCATGCCGTCAGAAAAGTGGTATATATGGCAGAGCTACTCATTGGATACTTCAATTTAAACAGTACTGACAGCCGGGGCCTAATTTTGTAGATGGCACAGTATATTTGCAACGCTGTAACAAAGGCCTAATACAGGCCTACATCTTAACACACCTGTTGCAACCAGTAAAGACACATTGATTGATTGCATATTGAATGCAATACAATGTTTGACATACATAGGTGAAAGCAAAGCCCCCAACTGGTCCCCAAATAGGGGACGTATCAGATACTACACTTGATCTTGAGCGGCGGCGGCGGCGGCGACGACGACGGATGCGAAAGGCAGAGGAGAGATAACCAGAAATGGTTTGCCACTTCTGCCGCACCAAGGCCTAAAACCGACACCCATTGTGGAGAGAGAGCAAAAATTGCCAAGGGGAAGGCCTTTCTAGAAGCTCTGGAGGCCTTCTCAATGACAGCTCTACTGTGTATGTGTGTGTGTTCATGCTGTGCACAACGCGTTTTGAATCTGCATATCTCCACCTATTTTAACACACCCTCCATCCCCCTTTTGCTCTAAAGTGTGCAGTAACTGAGTGGGAAATTCAAAAAACAGACAGGCGAGCAGTTGTCTTCCCGACTCTCCTGAAGCTGGGCACAGACCCCCCCCTGCCATGTGGTCTGCTGCTGCACCAGCAGCAGACTGAAGACGGCGGCCATTTTTCACTGCCTGTTATAGGCCAAGAGCCCATTGTGACACGTGAGAGTTCCGGAGACAATGGCCAAAGGCTCATTGTGACTGCACGTGAAGGTTCCGTGCTCAGATTCTATCTACTGCAGGCAGCGCACCTGATTGGTCCAAAGCATTACAATACTCACACAGGTGTAGATGGACAAGACAAGCATAGTCAAGATCAGCACAGACACCATTTTTCCTTTTTTTTAAATACATATAATACACCACATTTAAAATTCGGTGGTCCACAAGAGGGAGACAATGTTTCACAAAAGAATTCATGCCGTCAGAAAAGTGGTATATATGGCAGAGCTACTCATTGGATACTTCAATTTAAACAGTACTGACAGCCGGGGCCTAATTTTGTAGATGGCACAGTATATTTGCAACGCTGTAACAAAGGCCTAATACAGGCCTACATCTTAACACACCTGTTGCAACCAGTAAAGACACATTGATTGATTGCATATTGAATGCAATACAATGTTTGACATACATAGGTGAAAGCAAAGCCCCCAACTGGTCCCCAAATAGGGGACGTATCAGATACTACACTTGATCTTGAGCGGCGGCGGCGGCGACGACGACGGATGCGAAAGGCAGAGGAGAGATAACCAGAAATGGTTTGCCACTTCTGCCGCACCAAGGCCTAAAACCGACACCCATTGTGGAGAGAGAGCAAAAATTGCCAAGGGGAAGGCCTTTCTAGAAGCTCTGGAGGCCTTCTCAATGACAGCTCTACTGTGTATGTGTGTGTGTTCAAGCTGTGCACAACGCGTTTTGAATCTGCATATCTCCACCTATTTTAACACACCCTCCATCCCCCTTTTGCTCTAAAGTGTGCAGTAACTGAGTGGGAAATTCAAAAAACAGACAGGCGAGCAGTTGTCTTCCCGACTCTCCTGAAGCTGGGCACAGACCCCCCCCTGCCATGTGGTCTGCTGCTGCACCAGCAGCAGACTGAAGACGGCGGCCATTTTTCACTGCCTGTTATAGGCCAAGAGCCCATTGTGACACGTGAGAGTTCCGGAGACAATGGCCAAAGGCTCATTGTGACTGCACGTGAAGGTTCCGTGCTCAGATTCTATCTACTGCAGGCAGCGCACCTGATTGGTCCAAAGCATTACAATACTCACACAGGTGTAGATGGACAAGACAAGCATAGTCAAGATCAGCACAGACACCATTTTTCCTTTTTTTTAAATACATATAATACACCACATTTAAAATTCGGTGGTCCACAAGAGGGAGACAATGTTTCACAAAAGAATTCATGCGGTCAGAAAAGTGGTATATATGGCAGAGCTACTCATTGGATACTTCAATTTAAACAGTACTGACAGCCGGGGCCTAATTTTGTAGATGGCACAGTATATTTGCAACGCTGTAACAAAGGCCTAATACAGGCCTACATCTTAACACACCTGTTGCAACCAGTAAAGACACATTGATTGATTGCATATTGAATGCAATACAATGTTTGACATACATAGGTGAAAGCAAAGCCCCCAACTGGTCCCCAAATAGGGGACGTATCAGATACTACACTTGATCTTGAGCGGCGGCGGCGGCGACGACGACGGATGCGAAAGGCAGAGGAGAGATAACCAGAAATGGTTTGCCACTTCTGCCGCACCAAGGCCTAAAACCGACACCCATTGTGGAGAGAGAGCAAAAATTGCCAAGGGGAAGGCCTTTCTAGAAGCTCTGGAGGCCTTCTCAATGACAGCTCTACTGTGTATGTGTGTGTGTTCAAGCTGTGCACAACGCGTTTTGAATCTGCATATCTCCACCTATTTTAACACACCCTCCATCCCCCTTTTGCTCTAAAGTGTGCAGTAACTGAGTGGGAAATTCAAAAAACAGACAGGCGAGCAGTTGTCTTCCCGACTCTCCTGAAGCTGGGCACAGACCCCCCCCTGCCATGTGGTCTGCTGCTGCACCAGCAGCAGACTGAAGACGGCGGCCATTTTTCACTGCCTGTTATAGGCCAAGAGCCCATTGTGACACGTGAGAGTTCCGGAGACAATGGCCAAAGGCTCATTGTGACTGCACGTGAAGGTTCCGTGCTCAGATTCTATCTACTGCAGGCAGCGCACCTGATTGGTCCAAAGCATTACAATACTCACACAGGTGTAGATGGACAAGACAAGCATAGTCAAGATCAGCACAGACACCATTTTTCCTTTTTTTTAAATACATATAATACACCACATTTAAAATTCGGTGGTCCACAAGAGGGAGACAATGTTTCACAAAAGAATTCATGCCGTCAGAAAAGTGGTATATATGGCAGAGCTACTCATTGGATACTTCAATTTAAACAGTACTGACAGCCGGGGCCTAATTTTGTAGATGGCACAGTATATTTGCAACGCTGTAACAAAGGCCTAATACAGGCCTACATCTTAACACACCTGTTGCAACCAGTAAAGACACATTGATTGATTGCATATTGAATGCAATACAATGTTTGACATACATAGGTGAAAGCAAAGCCCCCAACTGGTCCCCAAATAGGGGACGTATCAGATACTACACTTGATCTTGAGCGGCGGCGGCGGCGGCGGCGGCGACGACGACGGATGCGAAAGGCAGAGGAGAGATAACCAGAAATGGTTTGCCACTTCTGCCGCACCAAGGCCTAAAACCGACACCCATTGTGGAGAGAGAGCAAAAATTGCCAAGGGGAAGGCCTTTCTAGAAGCTCTGGAGGCCTTCTCAATGACAGCTCTACTGTGTATGTGTGTGTGTTCAAGCTGTGCACAACGCGTTTTGAATCTGCATATCTCCACCTATTTTAACACACCCTCCATCCCCCTTTTGCTCTAAAGTGTGCAGTAACTGAGTGGGAAATTCAAAAAACAGACAGGCGAGCAGTTGTCTTCCCGACTCTCCTGAAGCTGGGCACAGACCCCCCCCTGCCATGTGGTCTGCTGCTGCACCAGCAGCAGACTGAAGACGGCGGCCATTTTTCACTGCCTGTTATAGGCCAAGAGCCCATTGTGACACGTGAGAGTTCCGGAGACAATGGCCAAAGGCTCATTGTGACTGCACGTGAAGGTTCCGTGCTCAGATTCTATCTACTGCAGGCAGCGCACCTGATTGGTCCAAAGCATTACAATACTCACACAGGTGTAGATGGACAAGACAAGCATAGTCAAGATCAGCACAGACACCATTTTTCCTTTTTTTTAAATACATATAATACACCACATTTAAAATTCGGTGGTCCACAAGAGGGAGACAATGTTTCACAAAAGAATTCATGCCGTCAGAAAAGTGGTATATATGGCAGAGCTACTCATTGGATACTTCAATTTAAACAGTACTGACAGCCGGGGCCTAATTTTGTAGATGGCACAGTATATTTGCAACGCTGTAACAAAGGCCTAATACAGGCCTACATCTTAACACACCTGTTGCAACCAGTAAAGACACATTGATTGATTGCATATTGAATGCAATACAATGTTTGACATACATAGGTGAAAGCAAAGCCCCCAACTGGTCCCCAAATAGGGGACGTATCAGATACTACACTTGATCTTGAGCGGCGGCGGCGGCGGCGGCGGCGACGACGACGGATGCGAAAGGCAGAGGAGAGATAACCAGAAATGGTTTGCCACTTCTGCCGCACCAAGGCCTAAAACCGACACCCATTGTGGAGAGAGAGCAAAAATTGCCAAGGGGAAGGCCTTTCTAGAAGCTCTGGAGGCCTTCTCAATGACAGCTCTACTGTGTATGTGTGTGTGTTCAAGCTGTGCACAACGCGTTTTGAATCTGCATATCTCCACCTATTTTAACACACCCTCCATCCCCCTTTTGCTCTAAAGTGTGCAGTAACTGAGTGGGAAATTCAAAAAACAGACAGGCGAGCAGTTGTCTTCCC
The DNA here is from genome assembly GCF_051348905.1 of Ranitomeya variabilis. Taxonomy (NCBI): domain Eukaryota; kingdom Metazoa; phylum Chordata; class Amphibia; order Anura; family Dendrobatidae; genus Ranitomeya; species Ranitomeya variabilis. The sequence continues at coordinate 32,950 of NW_027508151.1, read as the reverse complement.
GACTCTCCTGAAGCTGGGCACAGACCCCCCCCTGCCATGTGGTCTGCTGCTGCACCAGCAGCAGACTGAAGACGGCGGCCATTTTTCACTGCCTGTTATAGGCCAAGAGCCCATTGTGACACGTGAGAGTTCCGGAGACAATGGCCAAAGGCTCATTGTGACTGCACGTGAAGGTTCCGTGCTCAGATTCTATCTACTGCAGGCAGCGCACCTGATTGGTCCAAAGCATTACAATACTCACACAGGTGTAGATGGACAAGACAAGCATAGTCAAGATCAGCACAGACACCATTTTTCCTTTTTTTTAAATACATATAATACACCACATTTAAAATTCGGTGGTCCACAAGAGGGAGACAATGTTTCACAAAAGAATTCATGCCGTCAGAAAAGTGGTATATATGGCAGAGCTACTCATTGGATACTTCAATTTAAACAGTACTGACAGCCGGGGCCTAATTTTGTAGATGGCACAGTATATTTGCAACGCTGTAACAAAGGCCTAATACAGGCCTACATCTTAACACACCTGTTGCAACCAGTAAAGACACATTGATTGATTGCATATTGAATGCAATACAATGTTTGACATACATAGGTGAAAGCAAAGCCCCCAACTGGTCCCCAAATAGGGGACGTATCAGATACTACACTTGATCTTGAGCGGCGGCGGCGGCGGCGGCGACGACGACGGATGCGAAAGGCAGAGGAGAGATAACCAGAAATGGTTTGCCACTTCTGCCGCACCAAGGCCTAAAACCGACACCCATTGTGGAGAGAGAGCAAAAATTGCCAAGGGGAAGGCCTTTCTAGAATCTCTGGAGGCCTTCTCAATGACAGCTCTACTGTGTATGTGTGTGTGTTCAAGCTGTGCACAACGCGTTTTGAATCTGCATATCTCCACCTATTTTAACACACCCTCCATCCCCCTTTTGCTCTAAAGTGTGCAGTAACTGAGTGGGAAATTCAAAAAACAGACAGGCGAGCAGTTGTCTTCCCGACTCTCCTGAAGCTGGGCACAGACCCCCCCCTGCCATGTGGTCTGCTGCTGCACCAGCAGCAGACTGAAGACGGCGGCCATTTTTCACTGCCTGTTATAGGCCAAGAGCCCATTGTGACACGTGAGAGTTCCGGAGACAATGGCCAAAGGCTCATTGTGACTGCACGTGAAGGTTCCGTGCTCAGATTCTATCTACTGCAGGCAGCGCACCTGATTGGTCCAAAGCATTACAATACTCACACAGGTGTAGATGGACAAGACAAGCATAGTCAAGATCAGCACAGACACCATTTTTCCTTTTTTTTAAATACATATAATACACCACATTTAAAATTCGGTGGTCCACAAGAGGGAGACAATGTTTCACAAAAGAATTTATGCCGTCAGAAAAGTGGTATATATGGCAGAGCTACTCATTGGATACTTCAATTTAAACAGTACTGACAGCCGGGGCCTAATTTTGTAGATGGCACAGTATATTTGCAACGCTGTAACAAAGGCCTAATACAGGCCTACATCTTAACACACCTGTTGCAACCAGTAAAGACACATTGATTGATTGCATATTGAATGCAATACAATGTTTGACATACATAGGTGAAAGCAAAGCCCCCAACTGGTCCCCAAATAGGGGACGTATCAGATACTACACTTGATCTTGAGCGGCGGCGGCGGCGGCGGCGGCGGCGACGACGACGGATGCGAAAGGCAGAGGAGAGATAACCAGAAATGGTTTGCCACTTCTGCCGCACCAAGGCCTAAAACCGACACCCATTGTGGAGAGAGAGCAAAAATTGCCAAGGGGAAGGCCTTTCTAGAAGCTCTGGAGGCCTTCTCAATGACAGCTCTACTGTGTATGTGTGTGTGTTCATGCTGTGCACAACGCGTTTTGAATCTGCATATCTCCACCTATTTTAACACACCCTCCATCCCCCTTTTGCTCTAAAGTGTGCAGTAACTGAGTGGGAAATTCAAAAAACAGACAGGCGAGCAGTTGTCTTCCCGACTCTCCTGAAGCTGGGCACAGACCCCCCCCTGCCATGTGGTCTGCTGCTGCACCAGCAGCAGACTGAAGACGGCGGCCATTTTTCACTGCCTGTTATAGGCCAAGAGCCCATTGTGACACGTGAGAGTTCCGGAGACAATGGCCAAAGGCTCATTGTGACTGCACGTGAAGGTTCCGTGCTCAGATTCTATCTACTGCAGGCAGCGCACCTGATTGGTCCAAAGCATTACAATACTCACACAGGTGTAGATGGACAAGACAAGCATAGTCAAGATCAGCACAGACACCATTTTTCCTTTTTTTTAAATACATATAATACACCACATTTAAAATTCGGTGGTCCACAAGAGGGAGACAATGTTTCACAAAAGAATTCATGCCGTCAGAAAAGTGGTATATATGGCAGAGCTACTCATTGGATACTTCAATTTAAACAGTACTGACAGCCGGGGCCTAATTTTGTAGATGGCACAGTATATTTGCAACGCTGTAACAAAGGCCTAATACAGGCCTACATCTTAACACACCTGTTGCAACCAGTAAAGACACATTGATTGATTGCATATTGAATGCAATACAATGTTTGACATACATAGGTGAAAGCAAAGCCCCCAACTGGTCCCCAAATAGGGGACGTATCAGATACTACACTTGATCTTGAGCGGCGGCGGCGGCGACGACGACGGATGCGAAAGGCAGAGGAGAGATAACCAGAAATGGTTTGCCACTTCTGCCGCACCAAGGCCTAAAACCGACACCCATTGTGGAGAGAGAGCAAAAATTGCCAAGGGGAAGGCCTTTCTAGAAGCTCTGGAGGCCTTCTCAATGACAGCTCTACTGTGTATGTGTGTGTGTTCAAGCTGTGCACAACGCGTTTTGAATCTGCATATCTCCACCTATTTTAACACACCCTCCATCCCCCTTTTGCTCTAAAGTGTGCAGTAACTGAGTGGGAAATTCAAAAAACAGACAGGCGAGCAGTTGTCTTCCCGACTCTCCTGAAGCTGGGCACAGACCCCCCCCTGCCATGTGGTCTGCTGCTGCACCAGCAGCAGACTGAAGACGGCGGCCATTTTTCACTGCCTGTTATAGGCCAAGAGCCCATTGTGACACGTGAGAGTTCCGGAGACAATGGCCAAAGGCTCATTGTGACTGCACGTGAAGGTTCCGTGCTCAGATTCTATCTACTGCAGGCAGCGCACCTGATTGGTCCAAAGCATTACAATACTCACACAGGTGTAGATGGACAAGACAAGCATAGTCAAGATCAGCACAGACACCATTTTTCCTTTTTTTTAAATACATATAATACACCACATTTAAAATTCGGTGGTCCACAAGAGGGAGACAATGTTTCACAAAAGAATTCATGCCGTCAGAAAAGTGGTATATATGGCAGAGCTACTCATTGGATACTTCAATTTAAACAGTACTGACAGCCGGGGCCTAATTTTGTAGATGGCACAGTATATTTGCAACGCTGTAACAAAGGCCTAATACAGGCCTACATCTTAACACACCTGTTGCAACCAGTAAAGACACATTGATTGATTGCATATTGAATGCAATACAATGTTTGACATACATAGGTGAAAGCAAAGCCCCCAACTGGTCCCCAAATAGGGGACGTATCAGATACTACACTTGATCTTGAGCGGCGGCGGCGGCGGCGGCGGCGGCGACGACGACGGATGCGAAAGGCAGAGGAGAGATAACCAGAAATGGTTTGCCACTTCTGCCGCACCAAGGCCTAAAACCGACACCCATTGTGGAGAGAGAGCAAAAATTGCCAAGGGGAAGGCCTTTCTAGAATCTCTGGAGGCCTTCTCAATGACAGCTCTACTGTGTATGTGTGTGTGTTCAAGCTGTGCACAACGCGTTTTGAATCTGCATATCTCCACCTATTTTAACACACCCTCCATCCCCCTTTTGCTCTAAAGTGTGCAGTAACTGAGTGGGAAATTCAAAAAACAGACAGGCGAGCAGTTGTCTTCCCGACTCTCCTGAAGCTGGGCACAGACCCCCCCCTGCCATGTGGTCTGCTGCTGCACCAGCAGCAGACTGAAGACGGCGGCCATTTTTCACTGCCTGTTATAGGCCAAGAGCCCATTGTGACACGTGAGAGTTCCGGAGACAATGGCCAAAGGCTCATTGTGACTGCACGTGAAGGTTCCGTGCTCAGATTCTATCTACTGCAGGCAGCGCACCTGATTGGTCCAAAGCATTACAATACTCACACAGGTGTAGATGGACAAGACAAGCATAGTCAAGATCAGCACAGACACCATTTTTCCTTTTTTTTAAATACATATAATACACCACATTTAAAATTCGGTGGTCCACAAGAGGGAGACAATGTTTCACAAAAGAATTCATGCCGTCAGAAAAGTGGTATATATGGCAGAGCTACTCATTGGATACTTCAATTTAAACAGTACTGACAGCCGGGGCCTAATTTTGTAGATGGCACAGTATATTTGCAACGCTGTAACAAAGGCCTAATACAGGCCTACATCTTAACACACCTGTTGCAACCAGTAAAGACACATTGATTGATTGCATATTGAATGCAATACAATGTTTGACATACATAGGTGAAAGCAAAGCCCCCAACTGGTCCCCAAATAGGGGACGTATCAGATACTACACTTGATCTTGAGCGGCGGCGGCGGCGGCGGCGGCGGCGACGACGACGGATGCGAAAGGCAGAGGAGAGATAACCAGAAATGGTTTGCCACTTCTGCCGCACCAAGGCCTAAAACCGACACCCATTGTGGAGAGAGAGCAAAAATTGCCAAGGGGAAGGCCTTTCTAGAAGCTCTGGAGGCCTTCTCAATGACAGCTCTACTGTGTATGTGTGTGTGTTCATGCTGTGCACAACGCGTTTTGAATCTGCATATCTCCACCTATTTTAACACACCCTCCATCCCCCTTTTGCTCTAAAGTGTGCAGTAACTGAGTGGGAAATTCAAAAAACAGACAGGCGAGCAGTTGTCTTCCCGACTCTCCTGAAGCTGGGCACAGACCCCCCCCTGCCATGTGGTCTGCTGCTGCACCAGCAGCAGACTGAAGACGGCGGCCATTTTTCACTGCCTGTTATAGGCCAAGAGCCCATTGTGACACGTGAGAGTTCCGGAGACAATGGCCAAAGGCTCATTGTGACTGCACGTGAAGGTTCCGTGCTCAGATTCTATCTACTGCAGGCAGCGCACCTGATTGGTCCAAAGCATTACAATACTCACACAGGTGTAGATGGACAAGACAAGCATAGTCAAGATCAGCACAGACACCATTTTTCCTTTTTTTTAAATACATATAATACACCACATTTAAAATTCGGTGGTCCACAAGAGGGAGACAATGTTTCACAAAAGAATTCATGCCGTCAGAAAAGTGGTATATATGGCAGAGCTACTCATTGGATACTTCAATTTAAACAGTACTGACAGCCGGGGCCTAATTTTGTAGATGGCACAGTATATTTGCAACGCTGTAACAAAGGCCTAATACAGGCCTACATCTTAACACACCTGTTGCAACCAGTAAAGACACATTGATTGATTGCATATTGAATGCAATACAATGTTTGACATACATAGGTGAAAGCAAAGCCCCCAACTGGTCCCCAAATAGGGGACGTATCAGATACTACACTTGATCTTGAGCGGCGGCGGCGGCGACGACGACGGATGCGAAAGGCAGAGGAGAGATAACCAGAAATGGTTTGCCACTTCTGCCGCACCAAGGCCTAAAACCGACACCCATTGTGGAGAGAGAGCAAAAATTGCCAAGGGGAAGGCCTTTCTAGAAGCTCTGGAGGCCTTCTCAATGACAGCTCTACTGTGTATGTGTGTGTGTTCAAGCTGTGCACAACGCGTTTTGAATCTGCATATCTCCACCTATTTTAACACACCCTCCATCCCCCTTTTGCTCTAAAGTGTGCAGTAACTGAGTGGGAAATTCAAAAAACAGACAGGCGAGCAGTTGTCTTCCCGACTCTCCTGAAGCTGGGCACAGACCCCCCCCTGCCATGTGGTCTGCTGCTGCACCAGCAGCAGACTGAAGACGGCGGCCATTTTTCACTGCCTGTTATAGGCCAAGAGCCCATTGTGACACGTGAGAGTTCCGGAGACAATGGCCAAAGGCTCATTGTGACTGCACGTGAAGGTTCCGTGCTCAGATTCTATCTACTGCAGGCAGCGCACCTGATTGGTCCAAAGCATTACAATACTCACACAGGTGTAGATGGACAAGACAAGCATAGTCAAGATCAGCACAGACACCATTTTTCCTTTTTTTTAAATACATATAATACACCACATTTAAAATTCGGTGGTCCACAAGAGGGAGACAATGTTTCACAAAAGAATTCATGCCGTCAGAAAAGTGGTATATATGGCAGAGCTACTCATTGGATACTTCAATTTAAACAGTACTGACAGCCGGGGCCTAATTTTGTAGATGGCACAGTATATTTGCAACGCTGTAACAAAGGCCTAATACAGGCCTACATCTTAACACACCTGTTGCAACCAGTAAAGACACATTGATTGATTGCATATTGAATGCAATACAATGTTTGACATACATAGGTGAAAGCAAAGCCCCCAACTGGTCCCCAAATAGGGGACGTATCAGATACTACACTTGATCTTGAGCGGCGGCGGCGGCGGCGGCGGCGGCGACGACGACGGATGCGAAAGGCAGAGGAGAGATAACCAGAAATGGTTTGCCACTTCTGCCGCACCAAGGCCTAAAACCGACACCCATTGTGGAGAGAGAGCAAAAATTGCCAAGGGGAAGGCCTTTCTAGAAGCTCTGGAGGCCTTCTCAATGACAGCTCTACTGTGTATGTGTGTGTGTTCAAGCTGTGCACAACGCGTTTTGAATCTGCATATCTCCACCTATTTTAACACACCCTCCATCCCCCTTTTGCTCTAAAGTGTGCAGTAACTGAGTGGGAAATTCAAAAAACAGACAGGCGAGCAGTTGTCTTCCCGACTCTCCTGAAGCTGGGCACAGACCCCCCCCTGCCATGTGGTCTGCTGCTGCACCAGCAGCAGACTGAAGACGGCGGCCATTTTTCACTGCCTGTTATAGGCCAAGAGCCCATTGTGACACGTGAGAGTTCCGGAGACAATGGCCAAAGGCTCATTGTGACTGCACGTGAAGGTTCCGTGCTCAGATTCTATCTACTGCAGGCAGCGCACCTGATTGGTCCAAAGCATTACAATACTCACACAGGTGTAGATGGACAAGACAAGCATAGTCAAGATCAGCACAGACACCATTTTTCCTTTTTTTTAAATACATATAATACACCACATTTAAAATTCGGTGGTCCACAAGAGGGAGACAATGTTTCACAAAAGAATTCATGCCGTCAGAAAAGTGGTATATATGGCAGAGCTACTCATTGGATACTTCAATTTAAACAGTACTGACAGCCGGGGCCTAATTTTGTAGATGGCACAGTATATTTGCAACGCTGTAACAAAGGCCTAATACAGGCCTACATCTTAACACACCTGTTGCAACCAGTAAAGACACATTGATTGATTGCATATTGAATGCAATACAATGTTTGACATACATAGGTGAAAGCAAAGCCCCCAACTGGTCCCCAAATAGGGGACGTATCAGATACTACACTTGATCTTGAGCGGCGGCGGCGGCGGCGGCGGCGGCGACGACGACGGATGCGAAAGGCAGAGGAGAGATAACCAGAAATGGTTTGCCACTTCTGCCGCACCAAGGCCTAAAACCGACACCCATTGTGGAGAGAGAGCAAAAATTGCCAAGGGGAAGGCCTTTCTAGAAGCTCTGGAGGCCTTCTCAATGACAGCTCTACTGTGTATGTGTGTGTGTTCAAGCTGTGCACAACGCGTTTTGAATCTGCATATCTCCACCTATTTTAACACACCCTCCATCCCCCTTTTGCTCTAAAGTGTGCAGTAACTGAGTGGGAAATTCAAAAAACAGACAGGCGAGCAGTTGTCTTCCCGACTCTCCTGAAGCTGGGCACAGACCCCCCCCTGCCATGTGGTCTGCTGCTGCACCAGCAGCAGACTGAAGACGGCGGCCATTTTTCACTGCCTGTTATAGGCCAAGAGCCCATTGTGACACGTGAGAGTTCCGGAGACAATGGCCAAAGGCTCATTGTGACTGCACGTGAAGGTTCCGTGCTCAGATTCTATCTACTGCAGGCAGCGCACCTGATTGGTCCAAAGCATTACAATACTCACACAGGTGTAGATGGACAAGACAAGCATAGTCAAGATCAGCACAGACACCATTTTTCCTTTTTTTTAAATACATATAATACACCACATTTAAAATTCGGTGGTCCACAAGAGGGAGACAATGTTTCACAAAAGAATTCATGCCGTCAGAAAAGTGGTATATATGGCAGAGCTACTCATTGGATACTTCAATTTAAACAGTACTGACAGCCGGGGCCTAATTTTGTAGATGGCACAGTATATTTGCAACGCTGTAACAAAGGCCTAATACAGGCCTACATCTTAACACACCTGTTGCAACCAGTAAAGACACATTGATTGATTGCATATTGAATGCAATACAATGTTTGACATACATAGGTGAAAGCAAAGCCCCCAACTGGTCCCCAAATAGGGGACGTATCAGATACTACACTTGATCTTGAGCGGCGGCGGCGGCGGCGGCGGCGGCGACGACGACGGATGCGAAAGGCAGAGGAGAGATAACCAGAAATGGTTTGCCACTTCTGCCGCACCAAGGCCTAAAACCGACACCCATTGTGGAGAGAGAGCAAAAATTGCCAAGGGGAAGGCCTTTCTAGAAGCTCTGGAGGCCTTCTCAATGACAGCTCTACTGTGTATGTGTGTGTGTTCATGCTGTGCACAACGCGTTTTGAATCTGCATATCTCCACCTATTTTAACACACCCTCCATCCCCCTTTTGCTCTAAAGTGTGCAGTAACTGAGTGGGAAATTCAAAAAACAGACAGGCGAGCAGTTGTCTTCCCGACTCTCCTGAAGCTGGGCACAGACCCCCCCCTGCCATGTGGTCTGCTGCTGCACCAGCAGCAGACTGAAGACGGCGGCCATTTTTCACTGCCTGTTATAGGCCAAGAGCCCATTGTGACACGTGAGAGTTCCGGAGACAATGGCCAAAGGCTCATTGTGACTGCACGTGAAGGTTCCGTGCTCAGATTCTATCTACTGCAGGCAGCGCACCTGATTGGTCCAAAGCATTACAATACTCACACAGGTGTAGATGGACAAGACAAGCATAGTCAAGATCAGCACAGACACCATTTTTCCTTTTTTTTAAATACATATAATACACCACATTTAAAATTCGGTGGTCCACAAGAGGGAGACAATGTTTCACAAAAGAATTCATGCCGTCAGAAAAGTGGTATATATGGCAGAGCTACTCATTGGATACTTCAATTTAAACAGTACTGACAGCCGGGGCCTAATTTTGTAGATGGCACAGTATATTTGCAACGCTGTAACAAAGGCCTAATACAGGCCTACATCTTAACACACCTGTTGCAACCAGTAAAGACACATTGATTGATTGCATATTGAATGCAATACAATGTTTGACATACATAGGTGAAAGCAAAGCCCCCAACTGGTCCCCAAATAGGGGACGTATCAGATACTACACTTGATCTTGAGCGGCGGCGGCGGCGACGACGACGGATGCGAAAGGCAGAGGAGAGATAACCAGAAATGGTTTGCCACTTCTGCCGCACCAAGGCCTAAAACCGACACCCATTGTGGAGAGAGAGCAAAAATTGCCAAGGGGAAGGCCTTTCTAGAAGCTCTGGAGGCCTTCTCAATGACAGCTCTACTGTGTATGTGTGTGTGTTCAAGCTGTGCACAACGCGTTTTGAATCTGCATATCTCCACCTATTTTAACACACCCTCCATCCCCCTTTTGCTCTAAAGTGTGCAGTAACTGAGTGGGAAATTCAAAAAACAGACAGGCGAGCAGTTGTCTTCCCGACTCTCCTGAAGCTGGGCACAGACCCCCCCCTGCCATGTGGTCTGCTGCTGCACCAGCAGCAGACTGAAGACGGCGGCCATTTTTCACTGCCTGTTATAGGCCAAGAGCCCATTGTGACACGTGAGAGTTCCGGAGACAATGGCCAAAGGCTCATTGTGACTGCACGTGAAGGTTCCGTGCTCAGATTCTATCTACTGCAGGCAGCGCACCTGATTGGTCCAAAGCATTACAATACTCACACAGGTGTAGATGGACAAGACAAGCATAGTCAAGATCAGCACAGACACCATTTTTCCTTTTTTTTAAATACATATAATACACCACATTTAAAATTCGGTGGTCCACAAGAGGGAGACAATGTTTCACAAAAGAATTCATGCCGTCAGAAAAGTGGTATATATGGCAGAGCTACTCATTGGATACTTCAATTTAAACAGTACTGACAGCCGGGGCCTAATTTTGTAGATGGCACAGTATATTTGCAACGCTGTAACAAAGGCCTAATACAGGCCTACATCTTAACACACCTGTTGCAACCAGTAAAGACACATTGATTGATTGCATATTGAATGCAATACAATGTTTGACATACATAGGTGAAAGCAAAGCCCCCAACTGGTCCCCAAATAGGGGACGTATCAGATACTACACTTGATCTTGAGCGGCGGCGGCGGCGACGACGACGGATGCGAAAGGCAGAGGAGAGATAACCAGAAATGGTTTGCCACTTCTGCCGCACCAAGGCCTAAAACCGACACCCATTGTGGAGAGAGAGCAAAAATTGCCAAGGGGAAGGCCTTTCTAGAATCTCTGGAGGCCTTCTCAATGACAGCTCTACTGTGTATGTGTGTGTGTTCAAGCTGTGCACAACGCGTTTTGAATCTGCATATCTCCACCTATTTTAACACACCCTCCATCCCCCTTTTGCTCTAAAGTGTGCAGTAACTGAGTGGGAAATTCAAAAAACAGACAGGCGAGCAGTTGTCTTCCCGACTCTCCTGAAGCTGGGCACAGACCCCCCCCTGCCATGTGGTCTGCTGCTGCACCAGCAGCAGACTGAAGACGGCGGCCATTTTTCACTGCCTGTTATAGGCCAAGAGCCCATTGTGACACGTGAGAGTTCCGGAGACAATGGCCAAAGGCTCATTGTGACTGCACGTGAAGGTTCCGTGCTCAGATTCTATCTACTGCAGGCAGCGCACCTGATTGGTCCAAAGCATTACAATACTCACACAGGTGTAGATGGACAAGACAAGCATAGTCAAGATCAGCACAGACACCATTTTTCCTTTTTTTTAAATACATATAATACACCACATTTAAAATTCGGTGGTCCACAAGAGGGAGACAATGTTTCACAAAAGAATTCATGCCGTCAGAAAAGTGGTATATATGGCAGAGCTACTCATTGGATACTTCAATTTAAACAGTACTGACAGCCGGGGCCTAATTTTGTAGATGGCACAGTATATTTGCAACGCTGTAACAAAGGCCTAATACAGGCCTACATCTTAACACACCTGTTGCAACCAGTAAAGACACATTGATTGATTGCATATTGAATGCAATACAATGTTTGACATACATAGGTGAAAGCAAAGCCCCCAACTGGTCCCCAAATAGGGGACGTATCAGATACTACACTTGATCTTGAGCGGCGGCGGCGGCGGCGGCGGCGGCGACGACGACGGATGCGAAAGGCAGAGGAGAGATAACCAGAAATGGTTTGCCACTTCTGCCGCACCAAGGCCTAAAACCGACACCCATTGTGGAGAGAGAGCAAAAATTGCCAAGGGGAAGGCCTTTCTAGAAGCTCTGGAGGCCTTCTCAATGACAGCTCTACTGTGTATGTGTGTGTGTTCATGCTGTGCACAACGCGTTTTGAATCTGCATATCTCCACCTATTTTAACACACCCTCCATCCCCCTTTTGCTCTAAAGTGTGCAGTAACTGAGTGGGAAATTCAAAAAACAGACAGGCGAGCAGTTGTCTTCCCGACTCTCCTGAAGCTGGGCACAGACCCCCCCCTGCCATGTGGTCTGCTGCTGCACCAGCAGCAGACTGAAGACGGCGGCCATTTTTCACTGCCTGTTATAGGCCAAGAGCCCATTGTGACACGTGAGAGTTCCGGAGACAATGGCCAAAGGCTCATTGTGACTGCACGTGAAGGTTCCGTGCTCAGATTCTATCTACTGCAGGCAGCGCACCTGATTGGTCCAAAGCATTACAATACTCACACAGGTGTAGATGGACAAGACAAGCATAGTCAAGATCAGCACAGACACCATTTTTCCTTTTTTTTAAATACATATAATACACCACATTTAAAATTCGGTGGTCCACAAGAGGGAGACAATGTTTCACAAAAGAATTCATGCGGTCAGAAAAGTGGTATATATGGCAGAGCTACTCATTGGATACTTCAATTTAAACAGTACTGACAGCCGGGGCCTAATTTTGTAGATGGCACAGTATATTTGCAACGCTGTAACAAAGGCCTAATACAGGCCTACATCTTAACACACCTGTTGCAACCAGTAAAGACACATTGATTGATTGCATATTGAATGCAATACAATGTTTGACATACATAGGTGAAAGCAAAGCCCCCAACTGGTCCCCAAATAGGGGACGTATCAGATACTACACTTGATCTTGAGCGGCGGCGGCGGCGACGACGACGGATGCGAAAGGCAGAGGAGAGATAACCAGAAATGGTTTGCCACTTCTGCCGCACCAAGGCCTAAAACCGACACCCATTGTGGAGAGAGAGCAAAAATTGCCAAGGGGAAGGCCTTTCTAGAAGCTCTGGAGGCCTTCTCAATGACAGCTCTACTGTGTATGTGTGTGTGTTCAAGCTGTGCACAACGCGTTTTGAATCTGCATATCTCCACCTATTTTAACACACCCTCCATCCCCCTTTTGCTCTAAAGTGTGCAGTAACTGAGTGGGAAATTCAAAAAACAGACAGGCGAGCAGTTGTCTTCCCGACTCTCCTGAAGCTGGGCACAGACCCCCCCCTGCCATGTGGTCTGCTGCTGCACCAGCAGCAGACTGAAGACGGCGGCCATTTTTCACTGCCTGTTATAGGCCAAGAGCCCATTGTGACACGTGAGAGTTCCGGAGACAATGGCCAAAGGCTCATTGTGACTGCACGTGAAGGTTCCGTGCTCAGATTCTATCTACTGCAGGCAGCGCACCTGATTGGTCCAAAGCATTACAATACTCACACAGGTGTAGATGGACAAGACAAGCATAGTCAAGATCAGCACAGACACCATTTTTCCTTTTTTTTAAATACATATAATACACCACATTTAAAATTCGGTGGTCCACAAGAGGGAGACAATGTTTCACAAAAGAATTCATGCCGTCAGAAAAGTGGTATATATGGCAGAGCTACTCATTGGATACTTCAATTTAAACAGTACTGACAGCCGGGGCCTAATTTTGTAGATGGCACAGTATATTTGCAACGCTGTAACAAAGGCCTAATACAGGCCTACATCTTAACACACCTGTTGCAACCAGTAAAGACACATTGATTGATTGCATATTGAATGCAATACAATGTTTGACATACATAGGTGAAAGCAAAGCCCCCAACTGGTCCCCAAATAGGGGACGTATCAGATACTACACTTGATCTTGAGCGGCGGCGGCGGCGACGACGACGGATGCGAAAGGCAGAGGAGAGATAACCAGAAATGGTTTGCCACTTCTGCCGCACCAAGGCCTAAAACCGACACCCATTGTGGAGAGAGAGCAAAAATTGCCAAGGGGAAGGCCTTTCTAGAAGCTCTGGAGGCCTTCTCAATGACAGCTCTACTGTGTATGTGTGTGTGTTCAAGCTGTGCACAACGCGTTTTGAATCTGCATATCTCCACCTATTTTAACACACCCTCCATCCCCCTTTTGCTCTAAAGTGTGCAGTAACTGAGTGGGAAATTCAAAAAACAGACAGGCGAGCAGTTGTCTTCCCGACTCTCCTGAAGCTGGGCACAGACCCCCCCCTGCCATGTGGTCTGCTGCTGCACCAGCAGCAGACTGAAGACGGCGGCCATTTTTCACTGCCTGTTATAGGCCAAGAGCCCATTGTGACACGTGAGAGTTCCGGAGACAATGGCCAAAGGCTCATTGTGACTGCACGTGAAGGTTCCGTGCTCAGATTCTATCTACTGCAGGCAGCGCACCTGATTGGTCCAAAGCATTACAATACTCACACAGGTGTAGATGGACAAGACAAGCATAGTCAAGATCAGCACAGACACCATTTTTCCTTTTTTTTAAATACATATAATACACCACATTTAAAATTCGGTGGTCCACAAGAGGGAGACAATGTTTCACAAAAGAATTCATGCCGTCAGAAAAGTGGTATATATGGCAGAGCTACTCATTGGATACTTCAATTTAAACAGTACTGACAGCCGGGGCCTAATTTTGTAGATGGCACAGTATATTTGCAACGCTGTAACAAAGGCCTAATACAGGCCTACATCTTAACACACCTGTTGCAACCAGTAAAGACACATTGATTGATTGCATATTGAATGCAATACAATGTTTGACATACATAGGTGAAAGCAAAGCCCCCAACTGGTCCCCAAATAGGGGACGTATCAGATACTACACTTGATCTTGAGCGGCGGCGGCGGCGGCGGCGGCGGCGACGACGACGGATGCGAAAGGCAGAGGAGAGATAACCAGAAATGGTTTGCCACTTCTGCCGCACCAAGGCCTAAAACCGACACCCATTGTGGAGAGAGAGCAAAAATTGCCAAGGGGAAGGCCTTTCTAGAATCTCTGGAGGCCTTCTCAATGACAGCTCTACTGTGTATGTGTGTGTGTTCAAGCTGTGCACAACGCGTTTTGAATCTGCATATCTCCACCTATTTTAACACACCCTCCATCCCCCTTTTGCTCTAAAGTGTGCAGTAACTGAGTGGGAAATTCAAAAAACAGACAGGCGAGCAGTTGTCTTCCCGACTCTCCTGAAGCTGGGCACAGACCCCCCCCTGCCATGTGGTCTGCTGCTGCACCAGCAGCAGACTGAAGACGGCGGCCATTTTTCACTGCCTGTTATAGGCCAAGAGCCCATTGTGACACGTGAGAGTTCCGGAGACAATGGCCAAAGGCTCATTGTGACTGCACGTGAAGGTTCCGTGCTCAGATTCTATCTACTGCAGGCAGCGCACCTGATTGGTCCAAAGCATTACAATACTCACACAGGTGTAGATGGACAAGACAAGCATAGTCAAGATCAGCACAGACACCATTTTTCCTTTTTTTTAAATACATATAATACACCACATTTAAAATTCGGTGGTCCACAAGAGGGAGACAATGTTTCACAAAAGAATTCATGCCGTCAGAAAAGTGGTATATATGGCAGAGCTACTCATTGGATACTTCAATTTAAACAGTACTGACAGCCGGGGCCTAATTTTGTAGATGGCACAGTATATTTGCAACGCTGTAACAAAGGCCTAATACAGGCCTACATCTTAACACACCTGTTGCAACCAGTAAAGACACATTGATTGATTGCATATTGAATGCAATACAATGTTTGACATACATAGGTGAAAGCAAAGCCCCCAACTGGTCCCCAAATAGGGGACGTATCAGATACTACACTTGATCTTGAGCGGCGGCGGCGGCGGCGGCGGCGGCGACGACGACGGATGCGAAAGGCAGAGGAGAGATAACCAGAAATGGTTTGCCACTTCTGCCGCACCAAGGCCTAAAACCGACACCCATTGTGGAGAGAGAGCAAAAATTGCCAAGGGGAAGGCCTTTCTAGAAGCTCTGGAGGCCTTCTCAATGACAGCTCTACTGTGTATGTGTGTGTGTTCATGCTGTGCACAACGCGTTTTGAATCTGCATATCTCCACCTATTTTAACACACCCTCCATCCCCCTTTTGCTCTAAAGTGTGCAGTAACTGAGTGGGAAATTCAAAAAACAGACAGGCGAGCAGTTGTCTTCCCGACTCTCCTGAAGCTGGGCACAGACCCCCCCCTGCCATGTGGTCTGCTGCTGCACCAGCAGCAGACTGAAGACGGCGGCCATTTTTCACTGCCTGTTATAGGCCAAGAGCCCATTGTGACACGTGAGAGTTCCGGAGACAATGGCCAAAGGCTCATTGTGACTGCACGTGAAGGTTCCGTGCTCAGATTCTATCTACTGCAGGCAGCGCACCTGATTGGTCCAAAGCATTACAATACTCACACAGGTGTAGATGGACAAGACAAGCATAGTCAAGATCAGCACAGACACCATTTTTCCTTTTTTTTAAATACATATAATACACCACATTTAAAATTCGGTGGTCCACAAGAGGGAGACAATGTTTCACAAAAGAATTCATGCGGTCAGAAAAGTGGTATATATGGCAGAGCTACTCATTGGATACTTCAATTTAAACAGTACTGACAGCCGGGGCCTAATTTTGTAGATGGCACAGTATATTTGCAACGCTGTAACAAAGGCCTAATACAGGCCTACATCTTAACACACCTGTTGCAACCAGTAAAGACACATTGATTGATTGCATATTGAATGCAATACAATGTTTGACATACATAGGTGAAAGCAAAGCCCCCAACTGGTCCCCAAATAGGGGACGTATCAGATACTACACTTGATCTTGAGCGGCGGCGGCGGCGACGACGACGGATGCGAAAGGCAGAGGAGAGATAACCAGAAATGGTTTGCCACTTCTGCCGCACCAAGGCCTAAAACCGACACCCATTGTGGAGAGAGAGCAAAAATTGCCAAGGGGAAGGCCTTTCTAGAAGCTCTGGAGGCCTTCTCAATGACAGCTCTACTGTGTATGTGTGTGTGTTCAAGCTGTGCACAACGCGTTTTGAATCTGCATATCTCCACCTATTTTAACACACCCTCCATCCCCCTTTTGCTCTAAAGTGTGCAGTAACTGAGTGGGAAATTCAAAAAACAGACAGGCGAGCAGTTGTCTTCCCGACTCTCCTGAAGCTGGGCACAGACCCCCCCCTGCCATGTGGTCTGCTGCTGCACCAGCAGCAGACTGAAGACGGCGGCCATTTTTCACTGCCTGTTATAGGCCAAGAGCCCATTGTGACACGTGAGAGTTCCGGAGACAATGGCCAAAGGCTCATTGTGACTGCACGTGAAGGTTCCGTGCTCAGATTCTATCTACTGCAGGCAGCGCACCTGATTGGTCCAAAGCATTACAATACTCACACAGGTGTAGATGGACAAGACAAGCATAGTCAAGATCAGCACAGACACCATTTTTCCTTTTTTTTAAATACATATAATACACCACATTTAAAATTCGGTGGTCCACAAGAGGGAGACAATGTTTCACAAAAGAATTCATGCCGTCAGAAAAGTGGTATATATGGCAGAGCTACTCATTGGATACTTCAATTTAAACAGTACTGACAGCCGGGGCCTAATTTTGTAGATGGCACAGTATATTTGCAACGCTGTAACAAAGGCCTAATACAGGCCTACATCTTAACACACCTGTTGCAACCAGTAAAGACACATTGATTGATTGCATATTGAATGCAATACAATGTTTGACATACATAGGTGAAAGCAAAGCCCCCAACTGGTCCCCAAATAGGGGACGTATCAGATACTACACTTGATCTTGAGCGGCGGCGGCGGCGACGACGACGGATGCGAAAGGCAGAGGAGAGATAACCAGAAATGGTTTGCCACTTCTGCCGCACCAAGGCCTAAAACCGACACCCATTGTGGAGAGAGAGCAAAAATTGCCAAGGGGAAGGCCTTTCTAGAAGCTCTGGAGGCCTTCTCAATGACAGCTCTACTGTGTATGTGTGTGTGTTCAAGCTGTGCACAACGCGTTTTGAATCTGCATATCTCCACCTATTTTAACACACCCTCCATCCCCCTTTTGCTCTAAAGTGTGCAGTAACTGAGTGGGAAATTCAAAAAACAGACAGGCGAGCAGTTGTCTTCCCGACTCTCCTGAAGCTGGGCACAGACCC
Source organism: Ranitomeya variabilis (assembly GCF_051348905.1). Lineage (NCBI taxonomy): Eukaryota > Metazoa > Chordata > Amphibia > Anura > Dendrobatidae > Ranitomeya > Ranitomeya variabilis. Next base: position 14,935 of record NW_027508151.1, on the reverse strand, counting down.
CCCCCTGCCATGTGGTCTGCTGCTGCACCAGCAGCAGACTGAAGACGGCGGCCATTTTTCACTGCCTGTTATAGGCCAAGAGCCCATTGTGACACGTGAGAGTTCCGGAGACAATGGCCAAAGGCTCATTGTGACTGCACGTGAAGGTTCCGTGCTCAGATTCTATCTACTGCAGGCAGCGCACCTGATTGGTCCAAAGCATTACAATACTCACACAGGTGTAGATGGACAAGACAAGCATAGTCAAGATCAGCACAGACACCATTTTTCCTTTTTTTTAAATACATATAATACACCACATTTAAAATTCGGTGGTCCACAAGAGGGAGACAATGTTTCACAAAAGAATTCATGCCGTCAGAAAAGTGGTATATATGGCAGAGCTACTCATTGGATACTTCAATTTAAACAGTACTGACAGCCGGGGCCTAATTTTGTAGATGGCACAGTATATTTGCAACGCTGTAACAAAGGCCTAATACAGGCCTACATCTTAACACACCTGTTGCAACCAGTAAAGACACATTGATTGATTGCATATTGAATGCAATACAATGTTTGACATACATAGGTGAAAGCAAAGCCCCCAACTGGTCCCCAAATAGGGGACGTATCAGATACTACACTTGATCTTGAGCGGCGGCGGCGGCGGCGGCGGCGGCGACGACGACGGATGCGAAAGGCAGAGGAGAGATAACCAGAAATGGTTTGCCACTTCTGCCGCACCAAGGCCTAAAACCGACACCCATTGTGGAGAGAGAGCAAAAATTGCCAAGGGGAAGGCCTTTCTAGAATCTCTGGAGGCCTTCTCAATGACAGCTCTACTGTGTATGTGTGTGTGTTCAAGCTGTGCACAACGCGTTTTGAATCTGCATATCTCCACCTATTTTAACACACCCTCCATCCCCCTTTTGCTCTAAAGTGTGCAGTAACTGAGTGGGAAATTCAAAAAACAGACAGGCGAGCAGTTGTCTTCCCGACTCTCCTGAAGCTGGGCACAGACCCCCCCCTGCCATGTGGTCTGCTGCTGCACCAGCAGCAGACTGAAGACGGCGGCCATTTTTCACTGCCTGTTATAGGCCAAGAGCCCATTGTGACACGTGAGAGTTCCGGAGACAATGGCCAAAGGCTCATTGTGACTGCACGTGAAGGTTCCGTGCTCAGATTCTATCTACTGCAGGCAGCGCACCTGATTGGTCCAAAGCATTACAATACTCACACAGGTGTAGATGGACAAGACAAGCATAGTCAAGATCAGCACAGACACCATTTTTCCTTTTTTTTAAATACATATAATACACCACATTTAAAATTCGGTGGTCCACAAGAGGGAGACAATGTTTCACAAAAGAATTCATGCCGTCAGAAAAGTGGTATATATGGCAGAGCTACTCATTGGATACTTCAATTTAAACAGTACTGACAGCCGGGGCCTAATTTTGTAGATGGCACAGTATATTTGCAACGCTGTAACAAAGGCCTAATACAGGCCTACATCTTAACACACCTGTTGCAACCAGTAAAGACACATTGATTGATTGCATATTGAATGCAATACAATGTTTGACATACATAGGTGAAAGCAAAGCCCCCAACTGGTCCCCAAATAGGGGACGTATCAGATACTACACTTGATCTTGAGCGGCGGCGGCGGCGGCGGCGGCGGCGACGACGACGGATGCGAAAGGCAGAGGAGAGATAACCAGAAATGGTTTGCCACTTCTGCCGCACCAAGGCCTAAAACCGACACCCATTGTGGAGAGAGAGCAAAAATTGCCAAGGGGAAGGCCTTTCTAGAAGCTCTGGAGGCCTTCTCAATGACAGCTCTACTGTGTATGTGTGTGTGTTCATGCTGTGCACAACGCGTTTTGAATCTGCATATCTCCACCTATTTTAACACACCCTCCATCCCCCTTTTGCTCTAAAGTGTGCAGTAACTGAGTGGGAAATTCAAAAAACAGACAGGCGAGCAGTTGTCTTCCCGACTCTCCTGAAGCTGGGCACAGACCCCCCCCTGCCATGTGGTCTGCTGCTGCACCAGCAGCAGACTGAAGACGGCGGCCATTTTTCACTGCCTGTTATAGGCCAAGAGCCCATTGTGACACGTGAGAGTTCCGGAGACAATGGCCAAAGGCTCATTGTGACTGCACGTGAAGGTTCCGTGCTCAGATTCTATCTACTGCAGGCAGCGCACCTGATTGGTCCAAAGCATTACAATACTCACACAGGTGTAGATGGACAAGACAAGCATAGTCAAGATCAGCACAGACACCATTTTTCCTTTTTTTTAAATACATATAATACACCACATTTAAAATTCGGTGGTCCACAAGAGGGAGACAATGTTTCACAAAAGAATTCATGCCGTCAGAAAAGTGGTATATATGGCAGAGCTACTCATTGGATACTTCAATTTAAACAGTACTGACAGCCGGGGCCTAATTTTGTAGATGGCACAGTATATTTGCAACGCTGTAACAAAGGCCTAATACAGGCCTACATCTTAACACACCTGTTGCAACCAGTAAAGACACATTGATTGATTGCATATTGAATGCAATACAATGTTTGACATACATAGGTGAAAGCAAAGCCCCCAACTGGTCCCCAAATAGGGGACGTATCAGATACTACACTTGATCTTGAGCGGCGGCGGCGGCGGCGGCGGCGGCGACGACGACGGATGCGAAAGGCAGAGGAGAGATAACCAGAAATGGTTTGCCACTTCTGCCGCACCAAGGCCTAAAACCGACACCCATTGTGGAGAGAGAGCAAAAATTGCCAAGGGGAAGGCCTTTCTAGAAGCTCTGGAGGCCTTCTCAATGACAGCTCTACTGTGTATGTGTGTGTGTTCATGCTGTGCACAACGCGTTTTGAATCTGCATATCTCCACCTATTTTAACACACCCTCCATCCCCCTTTTGCTCTAAAGTGTGCAGTAACTGAGTGGGAAATTCAAAAAACAGACAGGCGAGCAGTTGTCTTCCCGACTCTCCTGAAGCTGGGCACAGACCCCCCCCTGCCATGTGGTCTGCTGCTGCACCAGCAGCAGACTGAAGACGGCGGCCATTTTTCACTGCCTGTTATAGGCCAAGAGCCCATTGTGACACGTGAGAGTTCCGGAGACAATGGCCAAAGGCTCATTGTGACTGCACGTGAAGGTTCCGTGCTCAGATTCTATCTACTGCAGGCAGCGCACCTGATTGGTCCAAAGCATTACAATACTCACACAGGTGTAGATGGACAAGACAAGCATAGTCAAGATCAGCACAGACACCATTTTTCCTTTTTTTTAAATACATATAATACACCACATTTAAAATTCGGTGGTCCACAAGAGGGAGACAATGTTTCACAAAAGAATTCATGCGGTCAGAAAAGTGGTATATATGGCAGAGCTACTCATTGGATACTTCAATTTAAACAGTACTGACAGCCGGGGCCTAATTTTGTAGATGGCACAGTATATTTGCAACGCTGTAACAAAGGCCTAATACAGGCCTACATCTTAACACACCTGTTGCAACCAGTAAAGACACATTGATTGATTGCATATTGAATGCAATACAATGTTTGACATACATAGGTGAAAGCAAAGCCCCCAACTGGTCCCCAAATAGGGGACGTATCAGATACTACACTTGATCTTGAGCGGCGGCGGCGGCGACGACGACGGATGCGAAAGGCAGAGGAGAGATAACCAGAAATGGTTTGCCACTTCTGCCGCACCAAGGCCTAAAACCGACACCCATTGTGGAGAGAGAGCAAAAATTGCCAAGGGGAAGGCCTTTCTAGAAGCTCTGGAGGCCTTCTCAATGACAGCTCTACTGTGTATGTGTGTGTGTTCAAGCTGTGCACAACGCGTTTTGAATCTGCATATCTCCACCTATTTTAACACACCCTCCATCCCCCTTTTGCTCTAAAGTGTGCAGTAACTGAGTGGGAAATTCAAAAAACAGACAGGCGAGCAGTTGTCTTCCCGACTCTCCTGAAGCTGGGCACAGACCCCCCCCTGCCATGTGGTCTGCTGCTGCACCAGCAGCAGACTGAAGACGGCGGCCATTTTTCACTGCCTGTTATAGGCCAAGAGCCCATTGTGACACGTGAGAGTTCCGGAGACAATGGCCAAAGGCTCATTGTGACTGCACGTGAAGGTTCCGTGCTCAGATTCTATCTACTGCAGGCAGCGCACCTGATTGGTCCAAAGCATTACAATACTCACACAGGTGTAGATGGACAAGACAAGCATAGTCAAGATCAGCACAGACACCATTTTTCCTTTTTTTTAAATACATATAATACACCACATTTAAAATTCGGTGGTCCACAAGAGGGAGACAATGTTTCACAAAAGAATTCATGCCGTCAGAAAAGTGGTATATATGGCAGAGCTACTCATTGGATACTTCAATTTAAACAGTACTGACAGCCGGGGCCTAATTTTGTAGATGGCACAGTATATTTGCAACGCTGTAACAAAGGCCTAATACAGGCCTACATCTTAACACACCTGTTGCAACCAGTAAAGACACATTGATTGATTGCATATTGAATGCAATACAATGTTTGACATACATAGGTGAAAGCAAAGCCCCCAACTGGTCCCCAAATAGGGGACGTATCAGATACTACACTTGATCTTGAGCGGCGGCGGCGGCGACGACGACGGATGCGAAAGGCAGAGGAGAGATAACCAGAAATGGTTTGCCACTTCTGCCGCACCAAGGCCTAAAACCGACACCCATTGTGGAGAGAGAGCAAAAATTGCCAAGGGGAAGGCCTTTCTAGAAGCTCTGGAGGCCTTCTCAATGACAGCTCTACTGTGTATGTGTGTGTGTTCAAGCTGTGCACAACGCGTTTTGAATCTGCATATCTCCACCTATTTTAACACACCCTCCATCCCCCTTTTGCTCTAAAGTGTGCAGTAACTGAGTGGGAAATTCAAAAAACAGACAGGCGAGCAGTTGTCTTCCCGACTCTCCTGAAGCTGGGCACAGACCCCCCCCTGCCATGTGGTCTGCTGCTGCACCAGCAGCAGACTGAAGACGGCGGCCATTTTTCACTGCCTGTTATAGGCCAAGAGCCCATTGTGACACGTGAGAGTTCCGGAGACAATGGCCAAAGGCTCATTGTGACTGCACGTGAAGGTTCCGTGCTCAGATTCTATCTACTGCAGGCAGCGCACCTGATTGGTCCAAAGCATTACAATACTCACACAGGTGTAGATGGACAAGACAAGCATAGTCAAGATCAGCACAGACACCATTTTTCCTTTTTTTTAAATACATATAATACACCACATTTAAAATTCGGTGGTCCACAAGAGGGAGACAATGTTTCACAAAAGAATTCATGCCGTCAGAAAAGTGGTATATATGGCAGAGCTACTCATTGGATACTTCAATTTAAACAGTACTGACAGCCGGGGCCTAATTTTGTAGATGGCACAGTATATTTGCAACGCTGTAACAAAGGCCTAATACAGGCCTACATCTTAACACACCTGTTGCAACCAGTAAAGACACATTGATTGATTGCATATTGAATGCAATACAATGTTTGACATACATAGGTGAAAGCAAAGCCCCCAACTGGTCCCCAAATAGGGGACGTATCAGATACTACACTTGATCTTGAGCGGCGGCGGCGGCGGCGGCGGCGGCGACGACGACGGATGCGAAAGGCAGAGGAGAGATAACCAGAAATGGTTTGCCACTTCTGCCGCACCAAGGCCTAAAACCGACACCCATTGTGGAGAGAGAGCAAAAATTGCCAAGGGGAAGGCCTTTCTAGAATCTCTGGAGGCCTTCTCAATGACAGCTCTACTGTGTATGTGTGTGTGTTCAAGCTGTGCACAACGCGTTTTGAATCTGCATATCTCCACCTATTTTAACACACCCTCCATCCCCCTTTTGCTCTAAAGTGTGCAGTAACTGAGTGGGAAATTCAAAAAACAGACAGGCGAGCAGTTGTCTTCCCGACTCTCCTGAAGCTGGGCACAGACCCCCCCCTGCCATGTGGTCTGCTGCTGCACCAGCAGCAGACTGAAGACGGCGGCCATTTTTCACTGCCTGTTATAGGCCAAGAGCCCATTGTGACACGTGAGAGTTCCGGAGACAATGGCCAAAGGCTCATTGTGACTGCACGTGAAGGTTCCGTGCTCAGATTCTATCTACTGCAGGCAGCGCACCTGATTGGTCCAAAGCATTACAATACTCACACAGGTGTAGATGGACAAGACAAGCATAGTCAAGATCAGCACAGACACCATTTTTCCTTTTTTTTAAATACATATAATACACCACATTTAAAATTCGGTGGTCCACAAGAGGGAGACAATGTTTCACAAAAGAATTCATGCCGTCAGAAAAGTGGTATATATGGCAGAGCTACTCATTGGATACTTCAATTTAAACAGTACTGACAGCCGGGGCCTAATTTTGTAGATGGCACAGTATATTTGCAACGCTGTAACAAAGGCCTAATACAGGCCTACATCTTAACACACCTGTTGCAACCAGTAAAGACACATTGATTGATTGCATATTGAATGCAATACAATGTTTGACATACATAGGTGAAAGCAAAGCCCCCAACTGGTCCCCAAATAGGGGACGTATCAGATACTACACTTGATCTTGAGCGGCGGCGGCGGCGGCGGCGGCGGCGACGACGACGGATGCGAAAGGCAGAGGAGAGATAACCAGAAATGGTTTGCCACTTCTGCCGCACCAAGGCCTAAAACCGACACCCATTGTGGAGAGAGAGCAAAAATTGCCAAGGGGAAGGCCTTTCTAGAAGCTCTGGAGGCCTTCTCAATGACAGCTCTACTGTGTATGTGTGTGTGTTCATGCTGTGCACAACGCGTTTTGAATCTGCATATCTCCACCTATTTTAACACACCCTCCATCCCCCTTTTGCTCTAAAGTGTGCAGTAACTGAGTGGGAAATTCAAAAAACAGACAGGCGAGCAGTTGTCTTCCCGACTCTCCTGAAGCTGGGCACAGACCCCCCCCTGCCATGTGGTCTGCTGCTGCACCAGCAGCAGACTGAAGACGGCGGCCATTTTTCACTGCCTGTTATAGGCCAAGAGCCCATTGTGACACGTGAGAGTTCCGGAGACAATGGCCAAAGGCTCATTGTGACTGCACGTGAAGGTTCCGTGCTCAGATTCTATCTACTGCAGGCAGCGCACCTGATTGGTCCAAAGCATTACAATACTCACACAGGTGTAGATGGACAAGACAAGCATAGTCAAGATCAGCACAGACACCATTTTTCCTTTTTTTTAAATACATATAATACACCACATTTAAAATTCGGTGGTCCACAAGAGGGAGACAATGTTTCACAAAAGAATTCATGCCGTCAGAAAAGTGGTATATATGGCAGAGCTACTCATTGGATACTTCAATTTAAACAGTACTGACAGCCGGGGCCTAATTTTGTAGATGGCACAGTATATTTGCAACGCTGTAACAAAGGCCTAATACAGGCCTACATCTTAACACACCTGTTGCAACCAGTAAAGACACATTGATTGATTGCATATTGAATGCAATACAATGTTTGACATACATAGGTGAAAGCAAAGCCCCCAACTGGTCCCCAAATAGGGGACGTATCAGATACTACACTTGATCTTGAGCGGCGGCGGCGGCGGCGACGACGACGGATGCGAAAGGCAGAGGAGAGATAACCAGAAATGGTTTGCCACTTCTGCCGCACCAAGGCCTAAAACCGACACCCATTGTGGAGAGAGAGCAAAAATTGCCAAGGGGAAGGCCTTTCTAGAAGCTCTGGAGGCCTTCTCAATGACAGCTCTACTGTGTATGTGTGTGTGTTCAAGCTGTGCACAACGCGTTTTGAATCTGCATATCTCCACCTATTTTAACACACCCTCCATCCCCCTTTTGCTCTAAAGTGTGCAGTAACTGAGTGGGAAATTCAAAAAACAGACAGGCGAGCAGTTGTCTTCCCGACTCTCCTGAAGCTGGGCACAGACCCCCCCCTGCCATGTGGTCTGCTGCTGCACCAGCAGCAGACTGAAGACGGCGGCCATTTTTCACTGCCTGTTATAGGCCAAGAGCCCATTGTGACACGTGAGAGTTCCGGAGACAATGGCCAAAGGCTCATTGTGACTGCACGTGAAGGTTCCGTGCTCAGATTCTATCTACTGCAGGCAGCGCACCTGATTGGTCCAAAGCATTACAATACTCACACAGGTGTAGATGGACAAGACAAGCATAGTCAAGATCAGCACAGACACCATTTTTCCTTTTTTTTAAATACATATAATACACCACATTTAAAATTCGGTGGTCCACAAGAGGGAGACAATGTTTCACAAAAGAATTCATGCCGTCAGAAAAGTGGTATATATGGCAGAGCTACTCATTGGATACTTCAATTTAAACAGTACTGACAGCCGGGGCCTAATTTTGTAGATGGCACAGTATATTTGCAACGCTGTAACAAAGGCCTAATACAGGCCTACATCTTAACACACCTGTTGCAACCAGTAAAGACACATTGATTGATTGCATATTGAATGCAATACAATGTTTGACATACATAGGTGAAAGCAAAGCCCCCAACTGGTCCCCAAATAGGGGACGTATCAGATACTACACTTGATCTTGAGCGGCGGCGGCGGCGGCGGCGACGACGACGGATGCGAAAGGCAGAGGAGAGATAACCAGAAATGGTTTGCCACTTCTGCCGCACCAAGGCCTAAAACCGACACCCATTGTGGAGAGAGAGCAAAAATTGCCAAGGGGAAGGCCTTTCTAGAAGCTCTGGAGGCCTTCTCAATGACAGCTCTACTGTGTATGTGTGTGTGTTCAAGCTGTGCACAACGCGTTTTGAATCTGCATATCTCCACCTATTTTAACACACCCTCCATCCCCCTTTTGCTCTAAAGTGTGCAGTAACTGAGTGGGAAATTCAAAAAACAGACAGGCGAGCAGTTGTCTTCCCGACTCTCCTGAAGCTGGGCACAGACCCCCCCCTGCCATGTGGTCTGCTGCTGCACCAGCAGCAGACTGAAGACGGCGGCCATTTTTCACTGCCTGTTATAGGCCAAGAGCCCATTGTGACACGTGAGAGTTCCGGAGACAATGGCCAAAGGCTCATTGTGACTGCACGTGAAGGTTCCGTGCTCAGATTCTATCTACTGCAGGCAGCGCACCTGATTGGTCCAAAGCATTACAATACTCACACAGGTGTAGATGGACAAGACAAGCATAGTCAAGATCAGCACAGACACCATTTTTCCTTTTTTTTAAATACATATAATACACCACATTTAAAATTCGGTGGTCCACAAGAGGGAGACAATGTTTCACAAAAGAATTCATGCCGTCAGAAAAGTGGTATATATGGCAGAGCTACTCATTGGATACTTCAATTTAAACAGTACTGACAGCCGGGGCCTAATTTTGTAGATGGCACAGTATATTTGCAACGCTGTAACAAAGGCCTAATACAGGCCTACATCTTAACACACCTGTTGCAACCAGTAAAGACACATTGATTGATTGCATATTGAATGCAATACAATGTTTGACATACATAGGTGAAAGCAAAGCCCCCAACTGGTCCCCAAATAGGGGACGTATCAGATACTACACTTGATCTTGAGCGGCGGCGGCGGCGGCGGCGACGACGACGGATGCGAAAGGCAGAGGAGAGATAACCAGAAATGGTTTGCCACTTCTGCCGCACCAAGGCCTAAAACCGACACCCATTGTGGAGAGAGAGCAAAAATTGCCAAGGGGAAGGCCTTTCTAGAAGCTCTGGAGGCCTTCTCAATGACAGCTCTACTGTGTATGTGTGTGTGTTCAAGCTGTGCACAACGCGTTTTGAATCTGCATATCTCCACCTATTTTAACACACCCTCCATCCCCCTTTTGCTCTAAAGTGTGCAGTAACTGAGTGGGAAATTCAAAAAACAGACAGGCGAGCAGTTGTCTTCCCGACTCTCCTGAAGCTGGGCACAGACCCCCCCCTGCCATGTGGTCTGCTGCTGCACCAGCAGCAGACTGAAGACGGCGGCCATTTTTCACTGCCTGTTATAGGCCAAGAGCCCATTGTGACACGTGAGAGTTCCGGAGACAATGGCCAAAGGCTCATTGTGACTGCACGTGAAGGTTCCGTGCTCAGATTCTATCTACTGCAGGCAGCGCACCTGATTGGTCCAAAGCATTACAATACTCACACAGGTGTAGATGGACAAGACAAGCATAGTCAAGATCAGCACAGACACCATTTTTCCTTTTTTTTAAATACATATAATACACCACATTTAAAATTCGGTGGTCCACAAGAGGGAGACAATGTTTCACAAAAGAATTCATGCCGTCAGAAAAGTGGTATATATGGCAGAGCTACTCATTGGATACTTCAATTTAAACAGTACTGACAGCCGGGGCCTAATTTTGTAGATGGCACAGTATATTTGCAACGCTGTAACAAAGGCCTAATACAGGCCTACATCTTAACACACCTGTTGCAACCAGTAAAGACACATTGATTGATTGCATATTGAATGCAATACAATGTTTGACATACATAGGTGAAAGCAAAGCCCCCAACTGGTCCCCAAATAGGGGACGTATCAGATACTACACTTGATCTTGAGCGGCGGCGGCGGCGGCGGCGGCGGCGACGACGACGGATGCGAAAGGCAGAGGAGAGATAACCAGAAATGGTTTGCCACTTCTGCCGCACCAAGGCCTAAAACCGACACCCATTGTGGAGAGAGAGCAAAAATTGCCAAGGGGAAGGCCTTTCTAGAAGCTCTGGAGGCCTTCTCAATGACAGCTCTACTGTGTATGTGTGTGTGTTCAAGCTGTGCACAACGCGTTTTGAATCTGCATATCTCCACCTATTTTAACACACCCTCCATCCCCCTTTTGCTCTAAAGTGTGCAGTAACTGAGTGGGAAATTCAAAAAACAGACAGGCGAGCAGTTGTCTTCCCGACTCTCCTGAAGCTGGGCACAGACCCCCCCCTGCCATGTGGTCTGCTGCTGCACCAGCAGCAGACTGAAGACGGCGGCCATTTTTCACTGCCTGTTATAGGCCAAGAGCCCATTGTGACACGTGAGAGTTCCGGAGACAATGGCCAAAGGCTCATTGTGACTGCACGTGAAGGTTCCGTGCTCAGATTCTATCTACTGCAGGCAGCGCACCTGATTGGTCCAAAGCATTACAATACTCACACAGGTGTAGATGGACAAGACAAGCATAGTCAAGATCAGCACAGACACCATTTTTCCTTTTTTTTAAATACATATAATACACCACATTTAAAATTCGGTGGTCCACAAGAGGGAGACAATGTTTCACAAAAGAATTCATGCCGTCAGAAAAGTGGTATATATGGCAGAGCTACTCATTGGATACTTCAATTTAAACAGTACTGACAGCCGGGGCCTAATTTTGTAGATGGCACAGTATATTTGCAACGCTGTAACAAAGGCCTAATACAGGCCTACATCTTAACACACCTGTTGCAACCAGTAAAGACACATTGATTGATTGCATATTGAATGCAATACAATGTTTGACATACATAGGTGAAAGCAAAGCCCCCAACTGGTCCCCAAATAGGGGACGTATCAGATACTACACTTGATCTTGAGCGGCGGCGGCGGCGGCGGCGGCGGCGACGACGACGGATGCGAAAGGCAGAGGAGAGATAACCAGAAATGGTTTGCCACTTCTGCCGCACCAAGGCCTAAAACCGACACCCATTGTGGAGAGAGAGCAAAAATTGCCAAGGGGAAGGCCTTTCTAGAAGCTCTGGAGGCCTTCTCAATGACAGCTCTACTGTGTATGTGTGTGTGTTCAAGCTGTGCACAACGCGTTTTGAATCTGCATATCTCCACCTATTTTAACACACCCTCCATCCCCCTTTTGCTCTAAAGTGTGCAGTAACTGAGTGGGAAATTCAAAAAACAGACAGGCGAGCAGTTGTCTTCCCGACTCTCCTGAAGCTGGGCACAGACCCCCCCCTGCCATGTGGTCTGCTGCTGCACCAGCAGCAGACTGAAGACGGCGGCCATTTTTCACTGCCTGTTATAGGCCAAGAGCCCATTGTGACACGTGAGAGTTCCGGAGACAATGGCCAAAGGCTCATTGTGACTGCACGTGAAGGTTCCGTGCTCAGATTCTATCTACTGCAGGCAGCGCACCTGATTGGTCCAAAGCATTACAATACTCACACAGGTGTAGATGGACAAGACAAGCATAGTCAAGATCAGCACAGACACCATTTTTCCTTTTTTTTAAATACATATAATACACCACATTTAAAATTCGGTGGTCCACAAGAGGGAGACAATGTTTCACAAAAGAATTCATGCCGTCAGAAAAGTGGTATATATGGCAGAGCTACTCATTGGATACTTCAATTTAAACAGTACTGACAGCCGGGGCCTAATTTTGTAGATGGCACAGTATATTTGCAACGCTGTAACAAAGGCCTAATACAGGCCTACATCTTAACACACCTGTTGCAACCAGTAAAGACACATTGATTGATTGCATATTGAATGCAATACAATGTTTGACATACATAGGTGAAAGCAAAGCCCCCAACTGGTCCCCAAATAGGGGACGTATCAGATACTACACTTGATCTTGAGCGGCGGCGGCGGCGGCGGCGACGACGACGGATGCGAAAGGCAGAGGAGAGATAACCAGAAATGGTTTGCCACTTCTGCCGCACCAAGGCCTAAAACCGACACCCATTGTGGAGAGAGAGCAAAAATTGCCAAGGGGAAGGCCTTTCTAGAAGCTCTGGAGGCCTTCTCAATGACAGCTCTACTGTGTATGTGTGTGTGTTCAAGCTGTGCACAACGCGTTTTGAATCTGCATATCTCCACCTATTTTAACACACCCTCCATCCCCCTTTTGCTCTAAAGTGTGCAGTAACTGAGTGGGAAATTCAAAAAACAGACAGGCGAGCAGTTGTCTTCCCGACTCTCCTGAAGCTGGGCACAGACCCCCCCCTGCCATGTGGTCTGCTGCTGCACCAGCAGCAGACTGAAGACGGCGGCCATTTTTCACTGCCTGTTATAGGCCAAGAGCCCATTGTGACACGTGAGAGTTCCGGAGACAATGGCCAAAGGCTCATTGTGACTGCACGTGAAGGTTCCGTGCTCAGATTCTATCTACTGCAGGCAGCGCACCTGATTGGTCCAAAGCATTACAATACTCACACAGGTGTAGATGGACAAGACAAGCATAGTCAAGATCAGCACAGACACCATTTTTCCTTTTTTTTAAATACATATAATACACCACATTTAAAATTCGGTGGTCCACAAGAGGGAGACAATGTTTCACAAAAGAATTCATGCCGTCAGAAAAGTGGTATATATGGCAGAGCTACTCATTGGATACTTCAATTTAAACAGTACTGACAGCCGGGGCCTAATTTTGTAGATGGCACAGTATATTTGCAACGCTGTAACAAAGGCCTAATACAGGCCTACATCTTAACACACCTGTTGCAACCAGTAAAGACACATTGATTGATTGCATATTGAATGCAATACAATGTTTGACATACATAGGTGAAAGCAAAGCCCCCAACTGGTCCCCAAATAGGGGACGTATCAGATACTACACTTGATCTTGAGCGGCGGCGGCGGCGGCGGCGGCGGCGACGACGACGGATGCGAAAGGCAGAGGAGAGATAACCAGAAATGGTTTGCCACTTCTGCCGCACCAAGGCCTAAAACCGACACCCATTGTGGAGAGAGAGCAAAAATTGCCAAGGGGAAGGCCTTTCTAGAAGCTCTGGAGGCCTTCTCAATGACAGCTCTACTGTGTATGTGTGTGTGTTCAAGCTGTGCACAACGCGTTTTGAATCTGCATATCTCCACCTATTTTAACACACCCTCCATCCCCCTTTTGCTCTAAAGTGTGCAGTAACTGAGTGGGAAATTCAAAAAACAGACAGGCGAGCAGTTGTCTTCCCGACTCTCCTGAAGCTGGGCACAGACCCCCCCCTGCCATGTGGTCTGCTGCTGCACCAGCAGCAGACTGAAGACGGCGGCCATTTTTCACTGCCTGTTATAGGCCAAGAGCCCATTGTGACACGTGAGAGTTCCGGAGACAATGGCCAAAGGCTCATTGTGACTGCACGTGAAGGTTCCGTGCTCAGATTCTATCTACTGCAGGCAGCGCACCTGATTGGTCCAAAGCATTACAATACTCACACAGGTGTAGATGGACAAGACAAGCATAGTCAAGATCAGCACAGACACCATTTTTCCTTTTTTTTAAATACATATAATACACCACATTTAAAATTCGGTGGTCCACAAGAGGGAGACAATGTTTCACAAAAGAATTCATGCCGTCAGAAAAGTGGTATATATGGCAGAGCTACTCATTGGATACTTCAATTTAAACAGTACTGACAGCCGGGGCCTAATTTTGTAGATGGCACAGTATATTTGCAACGCTGTAACAAAGGCCTAATACAGGCCTACATCTTAACACACCTGTTGCAACCAGTAAAGACACATTGATTGATTGCATATTGAATGCAATACAATGTTTGACATACATAGGTGAAAGCAAAGCCCCCAACTGGTCCCCAAATAGGGGACGTATCAGATACTACACTTGATCTTGAGCGGCGGCGGCGGCGGCGGCGGCGGCGACGACGACGGATGCGAAAGGCAGAGGAGAGATAACCAGAAATGGTTTGCCACTTCTGCCGCACCAAGGCCTAAAACCGACACCCATTGTGGAGAGAGAGCAAAAATTGCCAAGGGGAAGGCCTTTCTAGAAGCTCTGGAGGCCTTCTCAATGACAGCTCTACTGTGTATGTGTGTGTGTTCAAGCTGTGCACAACGCGTTTTGAATCTGCATATCTCCACCTATTTTAACACACCCTCCATCCCCCTTTTGCT